>NC_056731.1:6219857-6442357 GCF_019279795.1 Protopterus annectens
TGTGACGATGTGCCAGTTGTCTGCAAAAAGTGCTAATTTTCCTCCCAAGGGAGCTGCCAAGAGAGTTTTGCTTGGCAGTTTGAGGTTTAAGTCATTGTGTTTGCCTTCTAGTAGTTTGGGCCCTGTCTTCTCCCTTCTGTGTTGCAGTGCCCCATTGGCGAGGTTTGTAAGGGATTTGTGCTTGTCCTCTGCCCCTTGGCCGCCTGTATTTACCCCTCTGTGATCTGTCAGAAGCTGGAAAGGACCAATTTTTTGTTGGCCAATTTCTGCTGAAGCGTGGGGGCTGTACCTGTAAGAAATCTTTGACCGTCTGCATAGATTTTGCCTTATCCTCCATTTTCTTTAAAATCTCTTCTGCTTTAACCCCAAATAAGACATCCTGCTGTAAGGGTGCATCCAGTAACTTTGCTTTAACATGATCAAGCAGAGATTGTTCCTTTAACCAAGCATGCCTACGTATAACAGACCCAGTAACAGCTGCTCTAGAGGAAGCTTCCAAGGCATCAAAACCACATTGTAAAGTATGTTTGCCCACCTGTTCAGCTGCATGCAACAGATCTTGCATTTCCTTGAATTCAGACTGTTGAGGGTGCGTGCCCATCTTTTGTTTTATTTGAGACATTAGGAATTGCTGGTATTTAAGCATGTGAAATTGACAATTTAGTGCTCTCATACCTAGAGTAGCTGAGGTGTAAACCTTCTTTCCCCACCTATCTAGTGCTCTGGAGTCCCTTTCTGAGGGTACAGGATTTTTAGCCATAGAAGCCTTAGCCCCTTTGGGACCCTGAGAGAGAGTCTCTGGATCAGCAACAAGACTTTTGTATAGGAATTTGTGCGAGTCAGGCACTTTACAGTATCTATCTGGTTTGGCTGGAGCAGGAGGCAGAGAATCTGGATTTAGACTAGATTCTAAGAAAACATCATCCACAATGTCCAAAACTGGGGGGATAGCAAGTGGTCTGTGCTGGGGGAGTAAAAGAAACTCTCGGAGCCTTTTCTTTGAGTCGGAGTAGTCCTCACCTTCCCAGTGGAAATGTTCCCTCATGGTATGTAAGGTTTCCCCAAAGGAATAATCTTCAGGGGGAAAAGCTGAGGGAATGGAGTCTTCAGCATTAGAATCTTTATAAGGGGGAAAGGAGTAATCCTGTTCCTCAGAGGAGCCTGAGGAAATAGACACTTGATCAGAGGAGGCATAATCCTCCTCTTGTCTAGGCCTTTTGTCGGGTTGGGGGGGGGGGGGGTTGGGAACCCCTGATCAAAGAAATCAAATCTTCAGCCATTTTAAGCATCTGTTTCTTGGGAATAGGGCCTTGACCTGGAGCCTGAAGTGTAGGCTTTTGGTTTTAGAGGAGTCTTAAGCTTAGCATAACATTTTATGGTGAGAGTAGTCAGTCTGAAGACATCTTCAGAAACCGAAGGTGTTTCTACAGCACCGGCTTCCCCTACTGCAATGTCGTCAGTAGGGCCTAAAGAAAATGGCTGCGTCAGCCTAGAACTCTCTGCTGGGGGATCCGAAGTGGTCTGGGGATCCAATTCAGCGGTAGCCAGGGGCTGCGTAGGCACCTCACTGAAAACCAGAGACAGGCCCAGCCGAGGCCTCAGAGTCTGGCTTGGATCTAGGCTGCCTGTCTTTATCTTTGCGTTTTTTATGCACACCGGTAGTTGGTTGCTCCGACGGCATAGTGTAATTAAATTTTCTACCGAAGTAGTGTCGTGCGAAATCAAAGCGTTGCTTTATAGTTCGCTTATTGAACCTAGCACAAAACCGACAACCAGTGACGTCGTGGTCTGGGCCTATGCAAGGTATACAAAAAGAATGAAAGTCCTTATGAGGTATTTGCTTCCCACAAGAAATGCAATTGTTAACTTTTTCTGACATCGGACTGAGGCAAGAAAAGGTTCCCCAATGGGGTACTTAACTTTGAAGACTTTGGACTGAAACTCGATTCAAAAATCTCAGGTGTCTGCCTACAGGCACTTGCAAACTGCTTCTGCTTCGGGCACCGCGCGGCAAGAAAGACTGAAGAAAATGGTGTCGGATGCCTCTGTTATACCACTGGCGCTCTGACGTCAGGGAAGAAGCGACAGCAACCGACGCCGGACCAAGACTTTGGAATTCGGGCCGACTGCGGGACCGCCTGACGGCAGGATAACCCAAGTGTGATGACTGCAGCAGGATAACACGATGAACATCATGCCATCAGTAAACAGGCAAGCATCAGAGGGTGGGTGGGGGAATAATACTGCAACATAGAGAAGAGAAGGACATCTATGGTTATAAGATTTTACACAACTATGTCTCTGTCCTTCAATTCATATGTTACAGTATTCATAACATGAGGAAGAGCACCAAAGTCCATGCAGAAGAAGAACTGGGCAGAGGAGCAGTAGCACTGTCCACAAACCCCTGCAAATTAGCCCTAGCAAAATCAGCTCTGGACCTAGAAATGCCATCTAACTTAAGTGTTTTGTGAAGGTATGTACAGAAGACAAGGTAGCTGCTTCCAGGACAGAACAGGTGTCTAAGCCCTTAAAGGCACCAGAGGAAGAGACAGCTCTGGTAGAATGTGCCCTAACAGGTGAGGGGAGAGTCTTCCCATGAGACACACAACAAAGAGAAATGGTTTTGGAAATCCAAGTGGAAATAGACTGCTTCAGCAGCAGCGGCCTTAGGTCAACTGGTGCCCTAGGCAAAAGGGCTCCACGGCGCCCCTCACCACACTACCTGGTGCCCCCATCCTGGTCTAACTACATCAAATAAATACCAGAAAAGTGCCCCTGCTAGACCGGCGCCCTACGTGGCCACCTAGTTGGCCTATGCCTAAGGCCAGCTATGGACTGCTTGGAAACAGGTTTGCCCAGGGCCCTTGAGTGATAGGTGACAAAAAGGTAGTCAGATTTTTTAATTGGTTTAGTTTTATTTTATCCAAGTAATATCTGAGTTGCCTGTGCACATCTAATGTGTGTAGTATCCTCTCACAAGAAGACTGAGGAGAAGGGAAAAGGTGGCAAGATTGATGGAATGATTGACTGACAACTCATTTACCACCTTGGACATAAAGGAGAAATTACACAAATGTCACTAAAATAACTGAAATACCATCCATGAAAATGCACTTAGGAAGTAAAAATAAAAATCCAGTAATTTATTAGTATTGCATGCTTTCATCTCTTGTGAGAGACTTCATCAGAATATAACTTCCTACTAAAAATGAATCATTTAAATACTTTCAGTTAATGACATCATAACTGAACCTCATTAATTCCAAAAATTGTTTTATATAACATTAAAGAAACCAAGTCATAAAAATGTTGAATACATTCAAAAACCCTACTAAAATTCACATATTTCCAACAAAATGGGAGCAATAGAAACAGTCTCATTCAGACCGGGTGGAAACATTGCAGCTAATTTAAGCTGCCACGGAGTTTCTCTTTTCTTTAACAAGTTCTTCCAATCTCCACCCCTAGGGTTCATTTTGACAATGTCCAATATTCCAAACACAAATTTCACAAACCCTGTGCAAATGAGGGAATGCTTGTACAAAGCACTGGATAATTTATGATTTTTTATATCATTGTTGTGTTCATACACTATTTTTTTTTAACATACGTTCTGTTTTTCCCACATAACAGTGAGTACATGACACACATACTGCCAAATAAACTAATCCAGTGGTATTACAATTTCCTTTCTTGAATGTAATTTTACTTTTCAAGTTATTGTTCAAAACCAAACTAACCTGCTTGTTAATGTATGGGCATTGTGCACACATCCCACATGGTCTAGTGCCTAAACCCACCAACTCAGTCCAATATATTTTCATTTCCATTTTTTTTTTCAGGTTTAGACCCATCCTGTTAATAAACATTGGTTTCTCTCCCACTTTGTTGAAAATTTCCCTGTTTGTTCTAAAAATATTCCAGTTAGATTCCATCTCTTTTTTATACTATTGGTATTCCAACTGTACTGCAATACTTAATTTTTTCAAACTTTATAGTCTGAAGACCATCCCTGGAATGGTTCACACTTATAGTAAAACCCACCCCCAGTAGTGGTTTATAAAAACACCCCATTTTGCATATACTTCATTCAAAATTTCTTCTACTAAATATTTGGGGTATCCCCTATCTTGGAACATACTAGAAACCTTTTCTAGTTCAGGGCCCAAGTCCTCCAAATGTGAAGTCATATGGGCCACCCTGATGGCCGGACCCTTAACAACACTTCTCTTTCCTCCCATGGGGTGGTTGCTTTGAAAATGCAAATACGTATTGCAAAAAGTGTCCTTTCTATATATTTTAGACCTAAAAGCATCAATTCTTTTCGAAATATAAGTAATGTATACCTTTGGTATTCATACTGATATGTAAAATCCATGCTGGAATTCAAATACTGAATAAACCTAGGAATTTCAGACTCACTATCCACTAAGAGGATAAAAATGTCATCCAAATAACGTACATACAACTTGACACTACCCCAAAAAGGACAATTTAATACATACTGAGTCTCCCAACCCAGAAGTACCAAGTTGACATACACAGGCGAACACACTGCCCCCATGGGTACCCCCCTGATCTGTTGATAGTACTCTCCCTCAAACCATAAAAACTTGTCTAAGACAATGCTCATCATCTCACAGATCAGTGTAGCCATGCCATGTTCCAGTTCAGATTCCTGAAATAACACTTGTTCAAACAACATAAGACCCTCCCCCTTGGGAATACTGGTGAACAAATCTTTGACATATATTGTTAAAAAGATAATGTTCTCTGTCCATAATTTTTTATTAAACCCAAAAATTCCCAAGAATCCTTTACTAAGGGGGGGGGGTCTTATCAACCACATGCTGTACACAGGAATCTATTAACACAGCCAAGGGATGAATTTTGGAGCCCCTGGCTGTCGCAATAGGTCTAAATGGTGGTTTCAAAACATTTTTTATGAATCTTGGGTATACCGAAAAAAAACTGTATCACAGGGTCCCTTCTATACAAAAAGTCATATAGCTCAACATCAATTCTTCCATCCAGCAGATATTCCTCAAGATATAAATCAATCCTAGAATAAGAAATATGAAATATTAATTTGATTTTTAGAAACACCCAAATAGGTAGTCTCATCAAAAAGTATATTCTGCATCTCATTCAAATAATCTAAACTTTTCTATAGCACTACCGCTCCCCCCCTTTGTCTGGAACCATGACACAAATCTGTTTGTCTTTCCTTAAATCTAACAAGAGGTTATATTCTCCTTCTGTTAAGTTGCCCTGTCTCAAGTTGTAACCCTGAGCCATGCCATAAATATCTTCCAGAACAAGCTTTTCATATGTTTCTACTAAGGGGTGCAGGGGTGGATTATAGGTACTTCTTTTTTTAGGTAAAGAAATAGGTTTATTAGAACTCACTATATTTTCATTTGCCTTATTACCCAACATGATTTCAAAATTTAATTTCCTGGTATACCTCTTCAATGCGAATATTTTCCACTAATTCACCCTTAGAAGAGGGAATACACAATTCCTTTGGAAAATAAGTGGAACTAATCATCAGTAATATTTCTATCTGTGAAATTATATATAGTGAACCCATCCTTTGTTTTCACAATGTCCTGTCTTGTGTATGTTAATTTCAGCATCTGTTCCCATTGGGGTATGCATTCCTCCTCGGTGGGTAATAACTCTTGCTGTATTCCCCCTTCTCCGTGTAAGGTTGTGCTAGTCTCTCTGAGCGTCTGACTACTGGTAAATCCTGTTCCCCCTACCCCATTTCTCCATCCAGGTTCCAAGTCTCACCTCTTCTAACCACTTCACTATAACTACTAGAATTTCTAACTTCTTCTCCATAAGGAACATAACGTTTGTTAATTAATTGTTTAATGGGATAAACCTGTTTGTTTAAATAACTTTTCTGGTCCCTATCCAGCTTGCGTTTTTTCTTTTGAAAAATATTATAACATCACCTTTCCACCTTATTAAGCACTTCGAAATACATTGCATTGTACTGAAAAAACAACAAATCTGTTTTAATTTTGTTATCCAAAACATCTACCTATTTTCCTATCACATCTTTCTGCTTTTCGTAGTAGAACACTGTTTTTCTAAGCAAATTCAACACTATTTCATCAAAAAAGTACAGTTTTGTACCTACCATAAATGTAGATGTTCGAAGATCCACATTGCTGCAGTCCTTACATATGGGTAGTCCGCTGTCCTCGGTCGGCCCGAATACCAAAGTATTAGGCTGACGTCGGTCATGGGCGCTCAGATCTGACATCAGAGCGTCAGGGTATAAAAGCGCATGACCGACGTCATATCCTCAGTCTTTTCTTGCGCCAGATGTCAGAAGGCCCAAAAAGAAAGGCCACAGCCCAAAAACTGGATACCTCCCAAAAACATGCCCAACAACAACCATCACCCAAACCCTATAACCATGTCAAACTACAGAGGGGAAGGAGGGAGGGTAAATTGGACTGCAGCAATGTGGATCTTCGAACATCTACATTTATGGTAGGTACAAAACTGTACTATGTTCTTCATCTCACATTGCTGCAGTCCTTACATATGGGTAGAATCCCAAAGCAGAGGTAAAGGGAGGATGGCAAAATCATAAAGCAGTAGGGGCTGCTAAAATGCCCTGTAATATTGCAGTGGCAAATCCAGCCCTAGACTTAGAATAAAGAGGAAGGTGGTAATGCTTGGAAAAAGTATGTACTGAACTCCAAGTGGCTGCTTCCAAGATATCTTTTGTAGCTACCCCCCTTAGAAAGGCAGTAGAAGTGGCAGTAGCTCTAGTTGAATGAGGTCTGATTCCAGCCGGAACCTCCTTACCATGATGGGAATAACAGAAAAATCCAAAACCCAATCCATTTAGAAATAGTTTGTTTTGAAACAGGTTTTCCCTGAGAACCCAAAGCAAAAGAAACAAACAACTGCTGAGACTGCCTGAACCCCTTGGTTCTGCTCAAATAGTAACGTAACTGCCTGTGAATATCCAAAGTATGCAAAATCTTCTCCCCTTTATTTTGTGGGTTTGCATAAAAAGTAGGCAAATGAATAGTTTGGTTCAAGGCCACACTAGAAACCACTTTAGGCATAAAGGAAGGATTAGTACGCAAAGATACCCTATCCTTATGAAAAATCAGGAAAGGTTCCACTGCTATAAGGGCCTGTAATTCAGAAACCCTTCTTGCAGAGGTAATGGCCAACAAAAAAGCAATCTTCCATGATAAATACTTTAACTCGGCAGTAGCTGCAGGCTCAAAAGGTTGTAGAGTAAGCTTTTCCAACACAAAATTGAGATCCCAAGCAGGAGTAGGAGCTCTCGTGGGGTCTTATGTTCTTTGCCCCTCTAAGAAATTGCTTAAACAAAGGATGGGAAAATAAAGGAGGGTCACAGTCATAGTGAGCAGAAATGGCTGCAGCATGAACCTTTATCGAGGAGAAAGACAAACCCTTGTCCAATAACTCAGTAAGATATTGAAGAGAAACACTTAAATCAGGCTTGAATACATCAAAGTCCTTCGCTTTGCTCCAAAGAAAAAATCTCCTCCATTTATCAGCGTAAACTTTCCTTGTACTAGGCCTTCTAGCCTCCAAAATAACATTCAAAACTTGTTGAGGAAGCTGAGATCCTCCAGGGTCTAAAACAGAATATGCCAGGCTGTGAGATGCAGAGACTGAATCTTGACATTGAGGAAGTGATTGCCCTCCTGAGACAAAAGATGCGGAATCAAAGGCAGAGGCCATGGAGGCTCCTGTACTAAACTCCTCAGTAGTGGGTACCAGTGCTGTCGAGGCCAATCCGGCTATCAGAATCATGGATGGCTTGTCTAATCTGGCCTTCAGGAGTACCTTGGTAATGAGAGGCAGAGGTGGGAAGGCATAGACATGAAGATTGCTCCAACTGAATGATAGAGCATCCACCTTCCAAGCTGTTGGATGAAACATTTTTGTGCAAAACTTTGGCAACTGGTAATTTAGTGGAGAAGCGAACAGATCTATGTCTGGAGTCCCCCATAACACTGTCAACTTTTGAAACACATGAGGATCCAGTTTCCACTCGTGAGGATCCACAATTTGTCTGCTCAACACATCTGCTAAGGAGTTCTGTGCTCCTGGTAGAAACCTTGCCTGAAGATTGAGGTGTAAACTGAAAGCAGTCTCCCACAAAATCATCGCTTGCCTGTAAAGAGGGTACGAATGGGTTCCCCCTTGCTTGTTGATGTACCACATGACAGTAGTGTTGTCTGTTTGAATCAACACCTGTCCTGGGAGAAGTAAATCCTTGAAAGCCATCAATGCAAATTGGACTGCTAACATCTCCTTCAAGTTGATATGCAAATGTGGAAGTCTTGACAGGCCACGTGCCTTGCACCCATTTTCCATTGAGGTGTGCTCCCCAAGCCTTGTCCGAGGCATCTGTCGTTAGAATCTGACTCACCTCTGGTCGGGTCACAGAGAGTCCCTTGTTTAGGTGACATTCCTGAGCCCACCACAAAAATTCTTTCTGAATGCAAGGTATTATCTGAATGACAGTGTCTAGATCTTGGCAGTGTTGTGTCCATACATTTTTGAGATACCATTGAAGCTTCCTCATATGCAGTTTGGCATTGGGAAGCACCAGAATACAAGATGCCATGAACCCCAAGGCTTGAAGGACTGTCCTTGCAGTCAGCCTGGACTGTAGAGACATTTGATGGAAATAAAGAGAAAGGCTTCTTTGTTTGTCCGGGGTGAAAAAGGCCATCTGGGAAGCTGTATTCAGTCTCACACCCAGAAAGCACATGTCCTGAGAGGGTACTAGACTGGACTTTGTTTCGTTCACAGAATACCCTAGGCATCTTAACACTACCATCACATACTGTAGATGATGAAGAAGTTCGTCTTTGTGTTGTGCAATAAGCAGGCAATCGTCCAAATAAGGATAAATCTGTATTCCTCTTAACCTGAAAAAGGCTATCACTGGAGCCAGAACCTTTGTGAACACTCTGGGCAGTAGATAAGCCAAAGGGCAATGCAGAGAACTGATAATGTAAATTTCCAGCCGAAAATGCAGGTACCTCCTGCAACTGGGCCTGATAGGAACATGAAGATAAGCCTCTTTGAGATCCAGAGTTACCATCCAGTGATCTTTTCCCAACAGAGGTAAAAGCTGTTGTAACGTCAGCATTTTGAACTTTGGAATGTCCAGATATGTGTTGAGGATAGATAAATCCAAAATTGGTCTCCACGTGTTCCCTTTCTTTGGTACTAGAAACAGGCGAGAATAAAATCCTAGTCCCACTTCTGACAGAGGAACTGGCTGTATAGCTCCTATTTGAAGAAGTAAAGAAATCTGCTCGTGAGCCTCTATCCTTTGCCGAGGAGGAACGTCTGGCATGCCTTTGAAAGGAGGCAATGTATGGAAATAGAACTTGTAGCCTCGGTTTATAATGTCCAATACCCATTTGTCCATTTGTCCTGGGTGACTAAAAGCCAGTTTTGCTTGAAGAGTGCTAACTTTCCTCCTACTTCTTGTCAGGCAAGAAGAATCTGGCAGCTGAAAATACAGGTCATTGGGCCTGTTTACGAAAGGACTGGCCCCTGCCCTCACCTGCAGCCCCTGCCACGTCTAGATCTACCCCTAGACTGAGAATCAGAAGAAGGGTAGGTCCACCCCTTAGTAGGCCAATTTCTACTAAACTTTGGAGGTTGCACCTGCAAAAAATCTTTAACAGTCTGCATAGACTTAGCCTTGTCTTCCATTTTCTTCAAAACCGACTCCACAGGGGGACCAAACAAAACTTCAGACTGTAAAGGGGCATCCAGAATTCTAGTTTTAACATGCTCAGACAAATTCTGATCCTTAAGCCAGGCGTGCCTACGAAGAACTGAACCAGTGGCAGCCACCCTAGAAGAGGCCTGTACAGCATCAAAACCACACTGCAAAGAATGCTTACCCACCTGTTCAGAGACATGTACTAAATCCTGCAATTCTTTACACTCTATGCCCTCTGCCAAAGCATCCACTTTAGATTTTAGCTGAGAAAGGAGGAAATTCTGATACTTCAACATATGAAACTGGCAATTTAAACCCCTCATTGCTAGAGTAGAAGAGGTATACACCTTCTTACCCCATCTATCCAAAGCTCTAGCTTCCTTATCTAGAGGAACCGGATTCTTTACAACAGAGGCTCTAACACCCTTAGGCCCCTGACTAATAGTTTCTGGGTCCGCCCTAGGACTCTTATACAGATATTTATGAGCCTCAGGCACCCTGTAATACCTGTCCGGTTTAACTGGCGCAGGAGGCAAAGAATCTGGATTAAGGGAAGCCTCCGAGAAAACATCTTGAACAACATCCAAAACAGGAGGTATAGCCAAGGGTCTATGCTGTGGTAAAAACAAGAATTCCCTAAGCCTCTTCCGTGAATCAGAGAAATCCTGTCCTTCCCACTTAAAATGCTCCCTCATGGAATGCAGAGTTTCTGAAAATGAAAAATCCTCTGGAGGAGAAGCAGAAGGAGTGGAATCCTCTGCATCAGAATCCGAATAAGGAGGAAAATCTTGAATATCTTCAGCAGAAGACTCTGAGTCATCTGAGGCCTGATCCAAACTTTCCAACTCTGGCTCCACCCTGGGCCTCTTATCAGGAGGGGGCATAAAACCTCTAATTAAAGTAATCAAATCTTCTGCCATTTTAAGCATGTGCTTATTAGGCACAGACCCTGAAGTACCTGGAGGGACACCAGAGGAAGGCAAAACAGACCTGCCCTTAGAAGAAGCCTTAGAAATAGTAGCAGAAGGCCTAACCACCTTAGGCATAGAAGGGAGAACAGCAACCTGAGAGGCCCCTTCAGCTAGACCTGAATCCTGTGAGGCCACATCCTGCAAAATCAAAGTTTCCCCCTGAGACTCAACAGAAACTTCAGCCGGATCCACCTGCTCCACTGTAGCTTCTGCAGGACCGGTGTCTGAAACGGACGAATCAACCTGTCTAGGTTTCAAGGATTTGTCTTTGCGCTTCTTCATGGAAGCGGGCGTCGGAGGATCCGACGGCATATTATAATTACACCGCTTACCAAAGACTAACCTAGCACAATCTAACCTTCTTTTTATAGTGCGCTTATTAAACCTAGCACAAAACTGACACCCGACTACGTCGTGGTCCGGTCCCAAACAAGGAATGCAAAAAGAGTGATAATCCCTATGCGGTATCTGTTTCCTACAAGAAATACAATTATTCACTTTTTCTGACATCCGGAATTAACTGAGCAAGAAAAAACAAAAATATTCCCCAACGGGGTACTTAGCCCAACTTGGTTTCGGTCTGAAACTCAGAATACGAAAATTTCAGAGCATGACGGCACTTGCAACGCTGCTTCTGCATCGGACCATGCGGCAAAAAAGACTGGGGATATGACGTCGGTCATGCGCTTTTATACCCTGACGCTCTGATGTCAGATCTGAGCGCCCATGACCGACGTCAGCCTAATACTTTGGTATTCGGGCCGACCGAGGACAGCGGACTACCCATATGTAAGGACTGCAGCAATGTGAGATGAAGAACATCTGCACAAAATCATTAACAATTTCTTCCTGTATGTTATACCAAAGGGGAATTTATACAATCTTAACCCTTGTGGTATAATTTTTAAACTGATATATTGATTCAAATATGCAATGTCCATCTGCAAAGTTTTGAGTTTGAACAGTCTCTTTTTCAAGCCGATAAATCAAGTCCTTAAGGGAGCATGCTTCAGTCCCTTCATTTTCACCAATACACTCTATTGGAACTGCACCATCCCCTGAAAAGTTGAACTGTTTACCAATATGGTGGAAAATTTTGCATTAACATCCATAGGACCCAATACCTCGTCTCCCCGCCTTTGTGATACCAGAACCACCATTAACAGTATTATTACTATAAACAGCAACATTTAAAGGATATATTACTGTGTAAAGATACCTTTTTCCTGTGGAAAACTGTGAAGGGAGAAGAAGACATTAACGCCTGCAATTCAGAAACCCTTTTAGCAGAAGTTATGGCCATGAGAACTGTTTTCCACGTGCAGTGTAGGAGGGAAGAACTTCTTGCTGGCTCTAAAGGGCCAGGCTAAGTTTTTCTAAGACAAAGTTAAGATCCCAAGAGGAATGAACTAGTTCCCTTGGTGGTCTAATATGAAGGACGTCTTTTAAGAAAAGTTTAACTTCCAGCCTGGAAGCTAAAAGGGGAAACATAGGTAGACATGCTGATGCTGAGATAGCAGAAAGATGAGCTTTTACTGAACAGTATGACAGCCCACTCTTCAGTAATCTACACAGATGGGACAGAACACCGGAAATATCCACCAGCAGTGGTTGTAAATCCTTTGAAAGAGACTGGATGGAAAAAACTTTTCTATTTGGAAACATAGGCTTTACTAGTAGTGGGTTTTCTGGCCTCCTGCAGATCTTGTAGCATGCCCTCAGAGAAAAGGTGTCTGAAGGGAACCAAAACCCTATCAGCCACAGGGTCAGTTGTAGAGTTGACAACTGTGTGTGTGTTAGAGTTCCCTTACCTGAACAGGATTTGCAACTTGCCTGATGAGCGACGACCGGAGAAGACAATCTGACTGGTGGCAGAAAAGTTCTGAAGACTGGTAGGTGCCAATGTCCGCTTTATACCCGACGTCGTTTTATTACCAATGTAGGATCTGCACTCTGTGCGATGTCGCACGTAACTTACAGTACCATTACGCTTTTGTAAACTGTCCAGACGTATGAGTCAGCCAGCGGTGGACTCCCTCATGTTATGAATACTGCAAGATATGAACAGAAGGCTATGCCTGCAGTGCCAACAGGATAGGACTGCTCTCATTTCAAGGAAACTAATGTGAACATTAGCCTCTGTCTGGGACCATGTGCCTTGGACTGTACTTTCCAAGTAATTCTTCCCCACGCCAGACAGGAGGCATCCATAGTCACTGTGGCCTTGTGAGGAGGGAAGAGTGAAAGGATGACCCTGAGAAATTTCCTCTGCATAAATTCACCATGCTATGTTGTGTCTGCAAATACTTGTGATGCGAATGGGAGCTGTCTTTGGCTGCCATCTTACTAACCATGCCATGGGGACCAGCACTATGGAGGCTGCCATCAAGGCCAGTAGTTGTAGAATTAGTTTGGGTGGAGGTGAATGAAGAGTAAGGATATGCAATGCCAATCTTGTTTGTGGCAGGCTTGCCACTTGTGTCCGGGTATACAGACGGAGTCTGATGAACTCGAGTTTGCAATGCGTAAAGCTGAGACTTGCAGAGCTTTATAGTAATTCTCAGCAGAGAAGAGAGATGGAGCAAGTGATCCCTGGCTTGAATTAGTACAGGCTTGGTGGAAGCAGAAAGGAGCCAGTCATCTAGATATGGAAGCATTCGTAATCCTTGCAGTTTCAGGTGAAATGTAACCACTGTCATGCATATGGTGAACACCTTGGGGGCTGTGATGAGACCAAACAGCAGTGCTCTGAACTGGTAGTGAATGGCTTCCAGCCAAAAGCAAAGACAAAGCTCCTGGAGCATCTACGTATTTTGATATGATAATACTCATCCTAAAGATCTATAGAGCATATCCAATTATCCTTCCTTAAAAGAGGCAGGATTGTCTGAATGACGGCCATCAGGAACTTTGAGTGTTTCACAAACTAATTTAGATTGCGGAGATCCAAAATTAGTCAAGTCCCCAGTTTTTTTTGGCAATATAAAGAATCTCAGCTAAGTTCCAGATCCTTGTTAGTCTGGTGGGACAAGATGGATGACTCTTGTCTGGCAGCTTTTGTTATTTCTGTACCTGCAACTTTCCCCTGACTGGGTGGAATGCTGGGAAATCTTTTGTTGTATTCGGGAGAAAGGGGAAAATGGTATGTAATAACTTCTGGACAGAATATCCTGTACCCAAGAATATTTGGCAATGGTTATCCAGACCTGTGGGTGCAAGGATTGGCATCACCCACTGCCTCCAGTGTGCAGCAGTCAAGTAGCCCTTCAGAAACCCTGACAGAGCTTCTCAGAGAAAGGGTCTCTGAATCTCTGGTGTTGTGGGCCACTTCTGCTGCAGGAGTGACATCTCCCATTAGAATTCCATCCTCTGCCACTAGGGGATCTTTCTCCACTGGAGTCTTGAGAAATACCTTTCAACTTTCTGAACCACAATTTTCTGCCACTGCTCTGATTCCAGGAGAAAGTCCACTGAGGAGTAGAAAAATGGATACCCCAGGCAGAAAAAAGCCTTCCCATCTTACTCATTCCTGGAGACTGCATCTTTCACCTTAGGACCAAATAAGGTGGAGCCATCAAAAGGGCACTGATAAAGATGAAAGGCTCCATAAAGTCACAGAGGCACATCCAGATATGCCTTCCAATGGTTAAGCCTGAATCCACTGCTCTAGCGGCTCCCTCTGAGGCATAAGAGATCAATTTTATGGAAATGCTGGATAAAGACTAAAGGTGGCCAGTTTATCCCCCACAAACATGGACCCAGAAAGGGTATTGGAAAACTGCTTAATCAATTTCCTCTGAAATCTCTAGCATGTATCAAATAAGTCAGAGACCTGAGGGCAAAGGTTGTGGATGTATAAACATGCTTCCTGAATCTGGCCTAAGCCCTCAATTCCCTAACAGGAGAATGGACAATAGAGCTCTGTTCCACTAGCTCTTTCCTAGGGGCTGCTGCAACCACCACTGCATGGACAGAAGACTCTTGCTCCAATGAGCTCCATTTTTTCGCGCATCAAGATACTTACCTAAGGATTAGTGGATGGGCTCCATGACTTTTGGATCCTTACAAGCTGGGTGGGAGATTAGGTCTACCATCGCATCTGCTGGTGGAACTACTCAAGTCATTGCTGAGCTGGCTTCAAAATCCTCAAAGAACACAGTCTCCTCTTGGGGGGGGTTGTTCAGAGGACCAAAATCCTGTTTCAAAAGTTTGAGCATCTCTCTGAATTAAATGTCCTCAAGGGGTGATCTGGAGAACCCTTCCCCTTATTCAAAGTTACTTTTTCCAGTTAATGGCTCTTGTGGAAATTCTAATTGTCTTCTTTTACACATCCTCCTCACAGGGTGCTCTTCAGTGGGAGCTTCTGGAGAGGACTCAGAAGTGCTGGCAGTGTCTTGAAGGAGGACAGTAGAGGCTTGTTCAAATCACGTGTCCTAATGGAACATGATGAAAAGACCCAGCTTCCACAGCAGTCAACTGAGTGCAGGGAGGACCGAGGAGGGTAAGGCTGGCTTTTCCATTGAAGAGAAAACACTCTTCACTACTTCAATAGTTGAAGCCATGGGGGTCCCTCAGTCTCATCCTCACTGGATCCAAAGAAGGCTGTGAGGACCGAAACCCAATCACCCAAATCTCCATACTTGAAGCAGAGGATGGAGCCAAGCTGTCTAGTGCCAAAGCTCTAAAAGGGAGGGAATGCTTCAAGAGCATTTGAGTGCATCTCAACCCCCAGGATCCAGTGCAGACCCTATGGTCCTGAGTTCCTTCTGAATCTGACAAGGTTGGACCCATCTGGGTTACAAAAAGTGTCAGAGTCAAAGAAAGCAAAGTCTTTGGATCTTACACAGACATAATCGGAAGTCTTGGCTCCAAAATCTCAGAAACCACAAGACATTTCGGAGTAGAACCTAAAGCTTGGGGTTGTGTTTTGGAAAGCCTCATGGGTCCAATCGGAGACGGAGCCTGTAATATACCCAACTGAATCTGAGTTCTAAGAACATTTTCTCATCATCCGCATCCTCTTCTGACAGACTCATGGATGACCTGAGGGAAGACGAAGTTGATGGTGGACAAGAAGCTCTTTGTGGTGTGCCTTCTAGGAAAGGAGAGTAAAGTCTCGAAGAGACTGGGTCAGGTGAAAACCTAGGTGACTTAGATCTGGACTAGGCTGGATCTGAATGAGATGACAGATCCGAAGATCTAGCTTTCGTCAGAGTCAAGCCCTTGGAGGTGGACAGATCTGACATTTTAGTGACTTTCTCAGGGGGAGCTGAGCCTAAAAAAAGCTTGCTTTCTTGAATCTTTCATTTTTTTCTGCTGCTTCCGCTAAAGATTTTTTTGGAAGAAGGAGCTCCAAAGGCAGATGAAGTAGAAGATGGAAGAAAATCTTGAAGGATTAATTTATTCTTTCTTTCGACTAAAGCCCTGTTATTGAAGCTAGAACAAATATCACAATTAACATTAAGATGGCCTGAGGCCAGACAATAGACACACTGAGAATGATTGTTAGAGTTTGGAATTTTGTGTCAGCAAGCAGGACTCTTTAAAACCAGGACAAAAAGAAAGGAAAAGTTGAGGAAAATACCAACAATGATAGGAAGTAATACCCAATACAGGTAAGGGACACAAAATACCAGCAATGGTAATAGTATGTACAACAAACACAAGGGTGTAAGGCCCAAATTTTAAATCCAACAAAAAAAGACTACAAAATAAAATATAATTTTTTTATACAAGGGAGTCAAAGAAGGGGATTATCCTACAGAAAACTGTAGAGAAAATTTGCAAGTTGCACTTATTTAAATTAGCATTCTCAAGCTAAAAATAACCACAGCCTATCGCTGAAGCAGCAAATGAGATCTGAGGCATCTCAGCAGTAGGCAGGGGATAATGGGTAAAGGGAGGATCTCAAGCTAAAGAACCTAAAACCTACTGAGTGGCAATGAACGGATCAGAAGTTGGAACCAAGGCCCATCAGTTAAGGAAAGAACAAAAAAGGCATCAGATTAGTTATTTACTCACCCTTTGGTGATCGGTTAGTCCCAACTAGGCTAGTAGCCTCTTTCCAGGGGAGACCCAAGACAGTATTTATACAACTAAAAAACATTTGGACAAGGCATTGGGAAACTTGACCTACTCTTTTTGATAAATGCCATGGGATTCTTTATATCTATTTGAGCTACCACCAACTCATGAAGATGGTACTTCGGTTTAACATCTCATCCAAATGAAGATGCACTGAGGAATGCAGTACTCCTCTTACGCAACACTGTAGTGTCAGCAATTCATCTACTTGGTGTGGAAATAGAATCCACAGCCATCTGCACATTGTGGCTATGCGAGCTTCACTTGTTTTCTAGACTCTAGAGCAGCAGACTTTCTCAAAGAGGTTGTTCACATCTTTCTCAATGCAAGCAATTCATGTGAGTAATATAATTTAATGCTCTCACAGCAAATATACCAAAAGCGTAAGCATGCTTCCCAATTCTGTTCATCTTCTGAGACTTTGTTAGGACAAAGAACAGCCACTGGGTCTTCAGAAAACTTTTTCCTGGTGGCTGCCACTACAAAAATGGAATCCACTAGAAGGGTCTTACTCCAACACTGCCTGTCCTTAGGGGAATAACATTTTTATGTCTTTCCTGGAGATCGTTTCAGTGGAACTGGGTTCCTACCACCAAATTGATCAGGCATTCATCAGAGTAAGAATACCACCAGGGAGGTTGAGGAGGCCCACTTGAATACTTCAAAGAACCCTTCTTCATTCTTTTGTAGTGAGGGGCTTTTAGAAATTATGACAGTCTCCAAGTAAGATGGGGCCAGTACCAGAGAAATAGTATGAATGTAGTCAGTGTCAAAAGTAGCTGTCAAAGGTCGGGTTGAGGAATTTTTGGAGATGAAGTGCCTGAGTCCTTGACCTTTCTCTCTGTATGTCAGATGTCTCCTTATCTCTGTCCCTAACCTTTTTCTTTGCTTCTGTCATGTTTTGGTGGAAAAAGAAGAATTTTCAAAATTAATCTATTTTTATGTTCCAGTAATAAAAAGGGTTCAAAGCCAATATATGTATATGTATATATATATATATATATATATATATATATATATATATATATATATATATATATATATATATATATATATATATCACAAATAACAGAACAAATAACAGAAAGGTGCTCTGAACTTAAGACACCATGCGAAGCTCATGGGTGCACGGGGGAAGACTTTTTTGGCCACACTTGCCAAATTTTTGAAGTTGATATCCACAGAGTCTAATCTACTCAAAAACATAATACAACTGGGATTTCCAAGACGGCTACACACTGCTCAACAGCTTAACTTCAGCTCTCCCAGAGTGAAAACAGAAACAAAGAAAAAGGAGTGCTGTTGAAACTGCTTTTAGGGTGAAATTACTTTCTGGCTAGTAAGCACACTGCCTGGATGATAGCAATGAAGAAATTTGGAAAACACAAAATAAAATCGATCAGAAAATGTAGAGAGAAAACATGACTGGGAAGAATCATAGGGTTGTTCAGCTAACAGCAGTTCAAGATCCAGCTAGATGGAAGAGAATCAAATGTGCTCAGAGCCGATTAAAATAAACAAAACACTGAAGGCCCACATCAACTCAAATAACTAAAGGCTGGGAAAAAAATGAAGAAGATTTAAACAGATATTCAGATGACCGATCAACAGCACTCCTTTTTCTTTGCAAACTGGCTCAAGGACAGAACCCACATGGCTAGAATTGCTGGAGCCATGTCAGACTCCAAACCAGTTACAAGTGGCGTCCCACAAGGCTCAGTCCTGGGACCTCTCTTGCTTGGTATATATTTCTCGGAGGTACAGGCTAACACGGAAGGACTGTGGCTGACCAAGTTCGCAGATGACTGCAAACTGGGCGCCATAATCAACTCTCCAGCCGACACAAGCATCCTACAAAAGGGCCTCACAGAAACAGACAACTGGTGCCAGAGCCATGGCCTCAAGCTAAACGCCAAAAAGTGTATAGTCATCCCCTTTGGCAAAAACAAAGTGACCACAAATTACCACATAGGTGGTAATCCATTAAGTACGGAAGAAGTAATTAGGGACCTGGGGACCCAAGTTGATAGCAATCTCTCATTTGACAACCACGTGGCCAAAGTGGTTAGAAAAACATTTTATATAGCCCACCTAATCATGAAGGGATTCACATCTAGATCAGGGGAGGTCATCGTGCCTCTTTACTCATCCCTCATCAGGCCCATAATTGAGTACAATGCCCCTTTTGGGATGTACCTTACCAGACACCTGCAGCAACTGGAAAGATGCCAAAAGTACCTCACCAAGAGTATCAAAGGGCTCAAACAGATGCCATATGCTGCCCGGTTAAAGAAACTCCAGCTCTACTCAGTGGCATACCGCCTGCTCAGAGGCGATCTGTGCCTGACGTATAAAGCCATATCCAACCCGGAATTAATGGACATGCTGCACCTCAGAAAATCCAAATCCCATCGAGCTACGTGCTCGAGAGACTTGAACCTCAGCACTGAAATAAATAGGACATGCTGGAGGGACAGATTCATAACCCAAGGGCTCCCTTCACTCTGGAATAAAATCCCAGTCCAGGTTAGGCAGAGTCCCTCATTGACTCTCTTCAAGAGGAATCTTGATGAGTGGATGGGAGATAGTAGGTTTACCCCGGGTATCACTTCTGTGTCACTGTTAGAGGCACAGTATACTAACCTCGAAAAAGGGCTTAGCAAAATTCATTTAAAATGGGTGGCGAAAGCCAAACACACTCTGGCTAGGCTTATAAATGCCCTAGGGCAGATAGCCTATTATGAACCTAAATGCAAAAATTAGATGTCAAAATGATGAAAAGGCTGGCTGTGTATGAGACTGCTCAAGAAGAGCTGTTTCAAAAAACAGAGTAGAGGACAGAGCACAGAGGGAAAAAGTACAGTTTTGTACCTACCATAAATGTAGATGTCCGAACTGGATAGCATCTGCAGTCATAACAACTGGGTTGTCCTGTCGTCAGGCAGCCCTTCGGTCGGCCGGATTCCAAAGTCTGGGTCCGGCTTCGGCTGATGTCGCACTTCACCCGACGTCATCTCCGCTGGTCTTCGGGTATAAAGGCATCAGCCGACGCCATTTTCCTCAGTGTTTCTTGCCCCAGATGCCAGTTGCCCTCTTGGAAGGCTAAATTTTGGATAAATGCCAATGTTTCCAAAAAGATAGAAGGCAAACACAAGAAATAAGCATGTATGTACATATATACAAACAAATACACCATAAGAGACTCCCCCCACCAGCTAGCTATCAGGGGGGTAAATACCCTAGGAGTACCACAGAGGGGAAGGAGGGAGGGTAATCCTGACTGCAGATGCTATCCAGTTCGGACATCTACATTTATGGTAGGTACAAAACTGTACTATGTCCTTCATGGATGCATCTGCAGTCATAACAACTGGGTAGAATACCATAGCCAACTAGGGGAGGAGGAAGAAGAAATTATGGTGTGGTTAGGATCCCTTGCAGTACAGCAGTGGCAAACCCTGCTCGGGATCTGGAGTACAGAGGTAAATTATAATGCTTGGCAAATGTATGCACGGAGGTCCAAGTAGCCGCCTCAATAATGTCCTTGGTTGCCACTCCTCGTAAGAAGGCTGTGGTAGTGGCTGTTGCCCTTGTAGAATGAGGCCTTATGTTCTGTGGAATTGGTTTTCCATGGAAGGAGTAACAGAATCGTATGCAATTCCCTATCCATTTGGAGATTGTCTGCTTGGAAATTGCTTTTCCTTCCCTTCCTGTTGCATAGGCTACAAAAAGCTGGTCAGTTTTTCTGTTACTTTTGGTTCTGTCCAGGTAGTAGCGTAGCTGTCTATGTACATCCAAGGTATGCAGCATTCTTTCCCCTCTGTTTTGTGGGTTGGGGAAGAAGGTAGGTAGGTGGATTGCCTGGTTTAGAGACACTCTGGATACCACCTTAGGCATAAATGTAGGATTAGTTCTCATGGACACTCTATCTTGGTGGAAGATTAGGAAGGGTTGTACTGCCATTAGGGCCTGAAGTTCAGAAACGCTCCTTGCTGAGGTTATTGCCAGTAGGAAAGCAGTTTTCCATGATAGATGCTGTAGGTCTGCTGTTGCTGCTGGTTCAAAAGGCGGGAGTGTCAACTTTTCTAGCACAAAGTTCAAGTCCCAAGCTGGCAATGGTGGTTTCCTAGGAGGTTTTACATTCTTGATCCCTCTGAGGAACTGCCTGAGTAGAGGATGTGAAAAGACCGGTGGATCAAAGCTGTATTCTGCTGAAATAGCTGATGCATGTATCTTGATGGAGGAATAGGACAGGCCTGTATGTAGAAGCTCTGCCAAATACTCCAGAATGTTAGCAATATCTATATTCGACACATCTTTTTCTCTTTCAGCACTCCAAATGACAAACCTTTTCCATTTTCCTGCATAGTTCCTTCTTGTTGAAGGTCTGCGGGCTTCAAGGATAATGTCTTTAACCCTTTGGGAAAGATCTGGATTAGTTGCTGCTATGTGATGTTCCATGCAGTCAGTTGCAAAGTTTTTAGGTTTGGATGCATGATGCTGTAGTTGTTCTGAGTTAACATCAAAGGCATCAGGGGTATTGACCACATTTTGTCCCGAGACATGGTCCTCAGCAATGGGTACCAGTGTTGTCTTGGCCAGTTCGGAGCTATCAGGATTATCCTTGGACGTTCCTCCTTGATTTTTAGTAATACCTTGTGTATCAAGGGAAGAGGTGGGAATGCATATGCTGTCAGACCTTTCCAGCTGAAGGAGAGCGAATCCACCTTCCATGCAAGTGGGTGGAATGTCCTTGTGCAGAATTTTTTGAGCTGGTGATTGAGAGGGGAAGCGAATAGATCTATCTGCGGCATTCCCCATTTCTTTGTGATTGTCTTGAAGATGTCCGGGTGTAGCATCCATTCGTGAGCATCCGATGTGGTTCTGCTTAATATGTCTGCTAGAGTGTTCTCCTTTCCCGGTACAAACATTGCCTGTAACTGGATGTTGTAGCTGAGTGCCAGGTTCCAAAGGTCCAAAGTCATTCTGCATAGGGGGTATGAATGAGTGCCTCCCTGTTTGTTGATGTACCACATGACTGTGGTGTTGTCTGTCCTTATCATCAAATGGCCTTCTTTGAGAAATGGTCTGAATTTTTGGATTGCCAGTTTTACTGCCAGCATTTCTTTTTGGTTGATGTGCAGGTGTAGCTGGTCCTGAGTCCACGATCCCTGTACACATTTGTCCAGCATGTGAGCCCCCCATCCTAGGTCTGAGGCGTCTGTTGTGATGGTTTGGCTTGCTCGGAAGTTGTGAAAGGGTAGGCCTGGGTTTGTCTGGCATGCTTGAGCCCACCATAGAAACTCCTGTTTTAGGCATGGGATTAGTGGTATTTCTGCTTCTAGGCTGTGCCTGTGTTGGGACCATAAATTCTTTAGGTACCACTGTAGTTTTCTCATATGCAGTCTGGCATGTGGGACCAAGATTATGCATGATGCCATGAAGCCCAAGGCCTGCAGAACTTTCCTTGCTGTTAGCTTGTTCTGTTTTGTTAGTGCCAAGAAGTAAAGAGGGAGTTCTTTTTGTTTTTCTGCAGTTAGGAATGCCATTTGTTTTACTGTGTCCAATTCAGCCCAAGAATGTCCTTGTTTGGGATGGTATCAGCCTTGACTTTTGAAAATTGACTGTGTATCCCAGGGCTTGTAGCAAGTAAATGACCCTTTGCAAATCTGTTGTCAGCTTGCTTTTGTTGTCCGCTTGTAGCAGGCAGTCGTCCAGGTATGGATAAATTTGGATTCCCTGTAGTCTGCAGTGGGCGATTACTGATGCCAGGCATTTTGTGAATACTCTGGGCGCAGTAGATAAGCCAAAGGGCAATGCTGAGAATTGATAGTGCTCTGATCCTGCAAGAAATCTGAGGTATCTTCTGCAATTTGGTCGAATGGGGACGTGCAGGTATGCCTCCTTGAGATCTAGAGTTACCAGCCAACACTCCTTGCCCAGCATGGGAAGAAGTTGCTGTAGGGTCAGCATTTTGAATTTTGGGACAATGATGTATGTGTTTAAGATGGACAGGTCGAGAATAGGTCTCCAACTTTTTTCTTTTCTTGGAACTAGGAATAGTCTGGAGTAGAATCCTTTGCCTTGTTCTGTTATTGGTACTCTTTCCACAGCTCTCATCTTTGTTAATTGCATTATTTGCTGTAGAGCTTCTATTTTTTGATTTGGAGGCAGGTTTGGCATTCCTCTTTTGACTGGTAAAGTGTGGAAGTGGAACCGGTAACCTTGGTCTATGGTTTGCAAAATCCACTTGTCTTTTGTGACATTGTGCCAATTTTTCGAAAATAAGGCTAATTTTCCGCCTAATGGGGCTGCTATTTGTTCCCTGGTAGGTGGAGTTAGAGTCAAGTCATTGTGATTGTCCTGTTGCAGTGGTAGTGGCTGTGTCTGTGCCTCTGTTATTACCTTGCCACTGTCGTCCTCTGTAGGCACCCCCTCTGGATTGATTTCTGCCTCTGGAACGTCTATTCCTGCCCCTTTGTGATCTTGTGGAGTCAGGAAAGGACCAATTTTTGGCAGGCCAGTTCCTGCTAAACCTTGAGGGCTGAACCTGTAAGAAATCTTTAACCGTTTGTACAGATTTTGCCTTTTCTTCCATTTTCTTCATTACCTGCTGGGCAGGTGTACCAAACAAACTGGCCTTATCCATAGGAGCATCTAATAACTTAGCTTTAACATGATCCGGTAAGGCCTGTTCTTTCAACCATGCATGTCTTCTTATCACTGTGCCAGTCATGGCTGATCTAAATGAAGCCTCCAGTGCATCATAGCCACATTTTAAAGAATGGTTACTAACCTGTTGTATGTTATTTACCATTTCTAATACATATTTCTTATCTATGGAGTCATCAGAGGATAGCTTTTTAGTTAACTGATCAAGCATAAACTCTTGGTATTGTATCATGTGAAACTGACAGTTTAAAGCTCTAGCTGAGAGAGTAGCAGAGGTGTAAACTTTTTGCCCCATCTGTCTAAAGACCTGGATTCCCTTTCAGAAGGAATAGGATTTTTTGCTGTGGTCGAGACTACTGCCTTAGGCCCCTGGGATATAGTTTCGGGGTCTGCCAGTGGGGCCTTGTAAAGGTGGTGATGAGTGTCTGGCACCCTGTAAAATCTATCTGGTTTGGCAGGGGCTGGAGGTAAGGAATCAGGTGCAGTGCAGACATCATTAAATGCATCGTCCACAACAGAAAGGACAGGAGGTATAGCTAAGGGCCTATGTTGTGGTAAGTGCAGAAAAGTTCTAAGTCTTTTTCTGGAATCTGAGAAATCCTGTTGCTGCCATTGGAATTGTTCTCTCATGGCATGTAAGGTTTCCCCAAAGGAGAATTCCTCTGGTGGAGAGGCAGCTGGAATGGATTCTTCAGCATCGGAGTCTTCATAATTGGAAAAAGGAGCCTCTGGCTGGTCTGTAATGTCTGAGTCATCCGCAGAATCATCAGAGGAGACAGGCTCGGGGGGCTCTGCTCTAGGTCTCTTTTCTGGAGGTTGAGAGGCCCTGTCTGGGTGAGATTGAGATCCCCTAATTAGGGATATTAAGTCTTCTGCCAGAGTAAGCATTTGTGAACTAGAAGTGGGCCTGGTTGAGGGGGGTTTAACAGGCACTGATTTAGTGGATTTGGCTGCTTTAGCCCTGGCAAAGGCCTTAATAGACATGGCTGCAGGAGGCCTAGCAGCACCACGTGCTGGGGTAGAGACATCCAAAGGGATGGTGTCTGATAAGTCACTAGTAACAACAGTTGTAGGTAAATTTCTGAGGCTGTTTCAAGTAAAGTGGCAGAAACCTCAGTAGTAGTCATAGATTCGGCTGTATTTTGATCAGTTTTCTCGGTTTCGGCCGAAACAGAGACACTCGCGGTTTGCTTAACCGTGGTTTCGGCCGAAACCGCGGACCGTGAGTGTCGGTCTTTTTCTTTGCGTTTTTTAACAATTTGGGTAGTCGGAGGATCCGACGGCATAATGTACGCAAAATCTGAGCCGAAAAACTGTTCAGCAAACTCCGACCGACGTCTAAGCGTTCGTCGGTTGAAGGAAGCACAGGCCGAACAGGCTGCTACGTCGTGGTCTGGGCCTAAACAAGGCAAACAGTAAGAGTGGAAATCTTTATGAGGTATTTGTTTCCCACAAGTTAAACAGTTATTGACTTTTTCTGACATCGGCTGAGGCAAGAAAGAGTCCCCAACGGGGTACTTAGCTTTTAGAAGTCTTCGAAGTAGTATTCGGTAGTAGTAATCTCTGGATCTGACCGACCGGCACTTGCGAACAGCTTCTGCTTCGGGCGCCACGCGGCAAGAAAGACTGAGGAAAATGGCGTCGGCTGATGCCTTTATACCCGAAGACCAGCGGAGATGACGTCGGGTGAAGTGCGACATCAGCCGAAGCCGGACCCAGACTTTGGAATCCGGCCGACCGAAGGGCTGCCTGACGACAGGACAACCCAGTTGTTATGACTGCAGATGCATCCATGAAGGACATCCTGAGATTTTCTGCTGTACCAGAGAAACTGGAAGGAACACACTGTATTCATTTTATGAAAGCCCAAAATAAGCAACTGGACTAGTATTCCACAGCAGGATTTGTAAACTGAAAGGGCACATCATCTGTATGCTCCAAACCTAGCCATGAGAATGCAACCACTACTTGTATTAGTAAAGATGCAATCATTCCAGCAGGAAGAGGTCATCCTGACAAAATTGTGCTAAAATGGTAAAGCATTAAAAACTGGAGACAGCACAGTATTTCTGTAAAATGATTATTCATCATACACGAGGAAGAAGCGAAAAAAAATTATCCCAACAATCAGGGAATGTTGAGAGAAAGGTGTAAGACTCAAGCTGCTATATCCAGCTGTCTTCAGAACATTTTTTCCTGGAGGATCAAATTAATTATTTTAACACCTTTACTGAATTATCTCTTATGACATAGGCAAACTAACATTAATACAAAAACATTCTAACATGTTCAGTTACGAACATTATACATTACGTGTATTCTTCTGTACAATTATCATCAATCCAGCATTACATAAATTGCTCAATTTCTGCCTTCCCTATAACCTCAATCCTCATCCAAAACAGTATCCTCCAAGTATTGTTCCCACAATTTCCATTTTTCTATGCAATTTCTTATGACCCTTTTCTAAAGATCCCACTTCAAGTTCTTTTATCTTTGTTACAATATTCATTAATTCAAATACAGTTGATTTAGGCTTTAATTTCCATTTTCTAGTAATTACGTTTTTGGCAGCCACCAAATTAAACTTAACATTCCCTCACTATGTCTAGGCAATTCAGATCAAGTATTCCAGCTCATACAAATCATTTCCTTAATTACACCCATTACCCCACCCAATATTTCTGACAGTGCACTCTATAGGGAATGTATGAATTCTGCCAACTCATTACACTCACAAAATATGTTCTCGGTTACCTCTTTTTCCCCATCACAGATCTAACATTTGCCATCTACCTGAGGAAAAATTATTTGTAGTCTACTTGGGGTATAAAAATACCCATGCAAACACTTCAAAGCAAAAATCCTAAATCTTCTAGGCTTTGTTGCATATTTGGAAGCCCTACAAATGTCCTCCCATTGTTTCTTTGTGAACTGCTTATACAATCTTTCTCAACCTTTTCTAACCTCCACCGACTGATTCCTATAGTTATTGTGCAATAATTTATATTCCTTACTAACTGCCCCTTTTTAATAGCAGCTTTTACATTAGATTCAACTAAAGAATAGAGCAGAATTTTCACTTTGGATTCCCTATCCCTTTGCCTATACTCTGATAATAATAGCTAATAGGAAGGCAGTGTCTAGACTGCACTCCAAATGTTTGTGTGGCCTCTTCACAATGTATTACTCTTCCCTCCCTAGTTATTTGTTCCCAATACCTCGGAACCTTTGCCAGTTTTCTCCAATAAATTCCAGACCCCCTCTAGGCTATTCACTGTACCAATAATTTTCAGTAATCCCCATAGACAAAATCTCCTTTCTCCATTCTTGTGCCAATTTAGTTCTTAGAATACTTTTTGCTAATTTATGAATGCAATATTCCGGGTAGCTGTTATTCTCATTAAGGATCTGCATCCAAAATCCCAATCTTTCCATATTTCTTGAATTTACCCCTGCTTCATCATCATCCCTTTCCACTTCGAATTATAGCTTCTGCTTGCATTATGTATGAAAGTTTCAAATGTCAAGCTCTAAAACATCCCTTCAAATCAGATAATCCTAAACCACCTTTTTCTGTTGGAAGGATCATCTTATCCCTCGACTCTTGCCCTCTTCCTCACCTATATAAAATCTTTCAATTCTTTATTAATTACTATCTACATCTTCTTTGGTTGATAAAAATATGCCTGGCTTGTGTATAAAACTAAAGGGACTAAAAAAGCATTTTCACTGCTAGGGGCCCCAGTTCCAAAAGACTTTCTCACAATGTAAGAGACCGCTTAAACAGAGCAGACATTTTGGAACATAATCCTCATAGCAAGTCTGTTTTTAGACGGGCTTTACACTGAAGTAAGTCACTTACACTGAAAGCAAGTCTTTCACAATCAGGACAGACTTGCACGGACACAAACTCTTTCGGAAGCTGGCCCTGTATCTCTTTATCCATATTCTTAAACTGCTTCTAGCTTCCGTTTTTGTTTTACTTTTGGTTTAATCTCTTCCCGTGTACTCTAAGATGCCACAATACAATACATTTAACCCATACTCCTCAATGATTTTATTTTGTCCCCATAAATATGGGTATTGCTGAACTAAGACGTGTGCTGTACATATTTTACAGCTACAGCCTTAAATCCATTAATTTTATATCCCAAAAAGACTTGAAACTGCCTCAGAATGCTTCTCAACACTGACTGGTTTTACTGATCAAAGTAATTTTGATGCAGAACAAGCTAAGGAGAAAATACAAAAGTTTGTCCAAAAAAAGTGAGCCATCAAACAGAAGGGGACTCTGCTTCTCCTTATTCTGATAACAAAGGTCAGAGACAGATGTTGCCAGTGAAACCTTTTTCTAACATTCCAAAGGAAACTGGTTGCAAGACACAAAAAAAGCACAAGAGTTGACTAAAAGAACTGGGACAACCCTGGACTTGAACCGAAGTCTAGGTATGAGAGATGGAGATGAACAAGATGATGATCAGCAACACTATAAAATCGCATTTGTGAAGACAAAGTAGTGGAGAAAGATTGGACTGACTGAAAAGTATATGCACAACTTCATGCCATTAATATTTGGAAGGATACTAAAGGGAAGGAAGAAAAGGAAAAAAGTAACTAAATAAAACAATTTTTGCTCTTAACAGTATTTGAATAAACCATTTCTTGCATGTTAAATAGTAAAGCATTTTCAGTTCTTGTTGTACGTGATAAAGATACTAATGTAAACACGTGTTTTTTTCCTTCTCTTTTTTTACTTTTACGAAATGTTGGCATCACAATGTAAAAAGAGAAGAAAGGCTGTACAAAAGCATGTTTAAATGAATATGCTGTAATCCTAGGTTGTTAGGGAGGGGAGACTAGGTATAAAAGTATATGTAGAGCTGATATGTTTTCTCTTACTTTTTGCACAGGTGAACATCTGGATTAAGGCCTTTGCTTAACCTATTAAGTTTTTTTGCAAGCAGGTAGGCTTTTAAGAATGACAGAACATTGAATTAATAAAAAGTTTTCCTTAAGCAGATAAATGATCAGTGAGTTGAGAAGTCTACAGCTGATGGCAACTGTACATTTTATTCTTGTTTCCATGGAAACAAAGTGACTAAAGGGGCAAGTAATAAACTTGAGAGGTCTGGACACTGTTTGCTGAAAGACATGTAAAACTGAAAGGTACAAGGGAAAGTAGCTGAGTAAAAAATAAAGTTTGAAATTATCAGAAGTGGATAAAAGACAGCAGCTTTCCTGGTACATAGATACTTTAAATGCATTTACCAGAACAGTCTATAATTTAGTTTTAAAGATAGCCAGTGCACTTTTTAAGGCTAAAACTTAATGCTTTCTGAAATCACACAAGCTGTATTTCAGATCTGGGAGTGGAATAAACATAACACAAGAATAGATAGCAATTAGTTTAAGCTGGAGCCTACTGTAACATGTGCCTCAGCATGGATAGCCTTAATTTTAGGCTCAGTAATACTTTAAATGCATTTACAACTGTCAATTTACAACTGCTCCTATCAGGAAGGTTAAACTGCATTACTTGAAGATGTATTTAATTTTGTGTGTGGGGTGTTAGGGGTGTGTGTGTTTTTTTGTTACAGGTTTTCCTTAAAACAAAAGGTCTTGTAAAATGTGACATAGGTTTAAATGGGGATGAGAAGAAACATCTATATAAAAGATCAACCTGACAAACATTAGTGGGACCATGTAACACAAATGCTGGAAAAAGACATTTAAAATCGCTGTCATATATAACTTATCATAGTAGCTACACTATCCATATGTTTGTAATGTGAATGGCTTCACAGAGATGTACAAAAAAATAAGAGTATTGAATTATATTAACAAAAACAGAGTGCAAGCAGCAATGCTACAGAAAACATTTAGAAAGGAGACAGTATGTGAATTTGATAATGAAAGGATTTCAAAACGGATATTCAGCAGAATATCATAAACTCAGAAAAAAACAGAGTACTTGTACTAATTCCTAGAGAAGTTCCAATAGTGAAATAGTGATAGAAGACAGAAAAAAATATAATTGTAGATGTGGTAGTAAGGGGCTACTGGCAAGGGAGGAGGATTACACTATTTATATTCCACCTAAAACTGCTACTTTGACACTTAAAAATGGGAGGTAATAATCAGCTTTTAGCAGAGATTACTACTGATAGTCAGGGACTGGAACTTGACTTGCAACAGTGAGGATGTATCTGGGAGGAATTAAAAGGGAAAATGCAACAAAAGAGGATGGATTTCTGAAGAAATTTATGAAAATATTTAGTGTGCAAGACATGAATTCAGCAGCAGGAACTCAAGAGAGTTTACATATTATTCCCCAAGGTACAGTAAAGTATAGTTTTGTACCTACCATAAATGTAGATGTTCGAGTGCTAATACAGCTGCAGTAATCACAGATGGGTTTTCTGCCGTCAGGCGGTCCCTCGGTCGGCCGAATTCCAAAGTCTTGGTCCGGCGTCGGTTGTCGTCGCTTTCTCTTCTGACGTCAGTGAGGCCAAAGTATACAAGACACAGCCGACGCCATGTTCTTCAGTCTTTCTTGCCCCAGATGTCAGGTGCCCCCAGAAGGAAGGCAATACATAAATTATGCTTATATGTATATACAAGCAATGCAATATAATCCAAAATCAGTGGTAGCAAGCAAATTAACCATAGAAGGATAACCCAGTCAGGTTGTATGAAGAGGATGTTAGGCCCCATGCCTTTACCAAGTGGGGAAGGAGGGAGGGAAACCTGTACTGCAGCTGTATTAGCACTCGAACATCTACATTTATGGTAGGTACAAAACTGTACTATGTTCATCGTGCATACAGCTGCAGTAATCACAGATGGGTAGAGTCCCAAAGCTACGCACAGGGTGGTAGGTACTAGGAGGAACTGGGTTGAGCCAGAATGCCCTGCAAAACAGCAGTGGCAAAGCCTGCTCTTGTTCTGGAATATAAGGGCAGGTGGTAGTGTTTTGTGAAGGTATGTACAGAACTCCAAGTGGCTGCCTCCAAAATATCTTTGGTAGGAACTCCTCTCAGGAAGGCTGTAGAGGTAGCTGTGGCCCTGGTGGAGTGTGACCTGATACCTGTAGGAACAGATTTCCCATGATAGGAATAACAAAACCGTATGCAGTGGCCTATCCACTTTGAAATAGTCTGCTTGGAAACTGGCTTCCCTTGAGCCCCTACAGCATAGGACACAAAGAGTTGTTCTGATTTCCTGAAGGACTTTGTTCTATCCAAATAGCTGCCTATGGATGTCTAAAGAATGTAGCAGCCTTTCCCCTTTGTTTTGAGGATTAGGGTAAAAGGTAGGAAGGTGTATGGCTTGATTTAAAGCTACCCTGGATACCACTTTAGGCATAAATGATGGGTTGGTACGAAGGGAAACCCTGTCCTGATGGAAAATGAGAAAGGGCTGAACCGCCATGAGGGCCTGTAGTTCCGAAACTCTCCGAGCTGAAGTGATAGCCAGAAGGAAGGCAGTTTTCCAGGACAAATATTGCAAATCTGTTGAAGGAGCTGGTTCAAAAGGAGGCAATGTTAATTTTTCTAGTATGTAATTAAGATCCCAGGTTGGTATTGGTTGTTTCCTTGGTGGTCTTATATTCTTAGCCCCTCTGAGAAACTGTCGTAAGAGTGGGTGAGAAAATAAAGGAGGATCCGTGTTGAATTCTGCAGAAATGGCTGAGGCATGGATTTTTATGGAAGAAAATGAAAGTGCACTGTTCAGCAGCTCAGCTAGATACTGTAATACCTGAGGCAAGTTCAGTTTTCTAGGGTCCTGGCCTTTTTTCTCATTCCAAATACAAAACCGCTTCCATTTTGCGGAGTAAGCTTTTCTAGTAGATGGCCTTCTGGCCTCCAAAATGACATCCTGCACCTCCTTGGAGAGTAGGGTCTGTTGTGGTGTTAAGGAATTTTCCATGCAGCGAGATTGAGTGTTTTCAGCCGACTGTAAAGAGTTTTGTAGCTGTGCTGAGTCAGCAGAAAAGGCATTAGAGGCAGGGACCAGGGAGGAGTATGTGTTAGGCTCCTCAGCAGTGGGTACCAGTGTTGCCTTGGCCAATCTGGAGCAATCAGTATCATCTTCGGTCTGTCTGCTCTTGCTTTCAGAAGCACCTTGGGCAGAAGAGGCAGAGGTGGGAATGCGTAAACTGTCCATGCTGTCCAACTGAATGAAAGGGCGTCCACTCTCCAGGCCTTTGGATGAAAGGTCCTCGAACAAAACTTTTCCAATTGATGATTCGTGTGGGAGGCAAAAAGATCTATGTCTGGCCTCCCCCATGCTTGGATTATTTCTGTAAACACCTGAGGATGTAACTTCCATTCGTGTGGATCTGTCATATTTCTGCTTAAATTGTCTGCCAGCGTGTTTTCCAATCCTGGCAGGTACTGTGCTTGAAGTTCAATTTGCCATTCCAGAGCCAAGTTCCAAAGAGTCATGGCTAGTCTGCACAAGGGGTATGAATGTGTTCCTCCTTGTTTGTTTATGTACCACATTACTGTGGTGTTGTCTGTTCTTATCAGTAATATTCCTGGATGCAGGAAGTCCTTGAAAGCTGTAATTGCATTTATTACTGCTAGCATTTCTTTTTGATTGATGTGAAGGTGCTTTTCCTTTTGGGACCATTTGCCCTGGATGCACCTGTCCATCATGTGCGCCCCCCAGGCGTAATCTGAGGCGTCGGTTGTGATAACTTGCTTTGCTTGAGGCTTGCAGAATGGGAGGCCTGTGTTTGCTTGACATGCTTGGGCCCACCATAGAAATTCCTTTTGCAAACATGGGATTATTGGTATTATTGTTTCCAAACTGTGACTGTGTTGAGACCATAGTTTTTTTAGGTACCATTGAAGTTTCCTCATATGCAGCTTTGCACATGGGATTAAAAGAATGCAAGATGCCATGAATCCCAGAGTCTGCAGGATTTTCCTTGCAGTAAGCCTGGTACTTTTTGCTAGTATTTTGAAGTACTGAGATAGTTGCCCCTGTTTTTCTGGCGTAAAGTAGGCCATCTGGGTATTTGTGTCCAAGTTGGCACCCAGGAAAGTTATTTTCTGAGATGGTGTTAGCCTTGATTTCTCTTTGTTGACTGTGTATCCCAGAGAATGCAGTAACCGTGCCACATATGCCAGATGTTCCAGAAGTATGTGCTTGCTGTCCGCTTGGATCAGGCAGTCGTCCAGATAAGGGTAAATTTGTATCCCTTGAAGTCTGCAGTAGGCAATCACTGATGCCAGGCACTTTGTGAATACTCTGGGTGCAGTAGATAAGCCAAAGGGCAACGCAGAGAATTGATAGTGGATTGAACCTGCAAGAAATCTGAGGTATCTTCTGCAGCTTTGTCTGATTGGGACATGCAGGTATGCCTCCTTGAGGTCCAATGTTACCAGCCAAAACTCCTTGCCCAGCATGGGAAGAAGTTGCTGTAATGTGAGCATCTTGAATTTTGGTACGAGTAGAAATGTGTTTAGGATGGATAAGTCCAGAATGGGTCTCCAGTCGGTTCCTTTCCTTGGTACCAGAAAAAGTCTTGAATAAAAACCTTGACCTTGTTCGTGAGTAGGTACCTCTTGAATAGCTCTCAAGCTTATGAGCTTTGAAATTTGTAGTTGTGCCTCTGCCCTTTGATTCTGTGGCAGGTTTGGCATGCCTCTCATTTTTGGCAGTGTGAGAAATTGAAATTTGTAACCTCTGTTTATAATGTCCAGGATCCATTTGTCTGTTGTGACAATATGCCAACTGTCTGCAAATAATGCTAGTTTTCCTCCCAAAGGTGCTGCCAGCTGAGACATGCTTGGCATGGAAATGAGGGAGTCATTGGGTTTGCTTCCTGTATTGTTGTGCACTGTCCTCGCTACCTCTTGGTGCTGGCATTTGCCATTGTCGGCCTCTATATGATCCTTGTGATTGCCCTCTGCCCCTTGTGCGTCTGTATCTACCTCTTTGGGGCTTGTCAGTGGCTGGAAAGGACCAGTTTTTTGAAGGCCAATTTCTGCTAAAGCGTGGTGGTTGGACCTGTAAAAAGGCTTTAACAGTTTGCATAAATTTGGCTTTTTCTTCCATTTTCCGTAGTATCTCCTCAGCATTAGTTCCAAACAGCACATCCTTTTGTAAAGGAGCATCTAGAAGTTTAGCTTTCACATGATCAGGCAAGTTTTGTTCTCTAAGCCAGGCATGTCTGCGAATGACTGATCCTGTAGCAGCCGCTCTACTTGAGGCCTCTAGGGCATCATAACCACATTGTAAAGTGTGTTTACCCACTTGCTCTGCACTATGCATCATATCCTGTAACTCCTTCAAGTCTGGTTGTTCAGGTTGAGACATTTTATTCCTTAATTGTGATAACAGGAACTGCTGATATTTAAGCATATGAAACTGACAATTTAAGGCCCTCATGGCTAGGGTGGCCGAGGTATATACCTTTTTTCCCCACCTTTCTAAAGATCTTGACTCTCTTTCTGCAGGAAGTGGATTCTTGGCAGTGGAGGCCTTCAATCCTTTGGGGCCTTGTGAAATGGTTTCAGGGTCAGCATTATGGCTTTTGAAGAGGAATTGGTGAGAGTTAGGTACTCTGTAGTACCTATCAGGTTTGACTGGTGCAGGAGGCAGAGAATCCGGGTTGAGGCAAGCCTCCGAATAAACATCATCAAGTATGTCCAAAACAGGGGGTATCGCCAGAGGTCTGTGTTGAGGTAACAAAAGAAATTCCCTAAGTCTTTTCTTGGAATCTGAAAAGTCTTGGCCTTCCCAATGGAAGTGTTCCCTCAAGGTGTGCAAGGTTTCCCCAAAGGAAAAATCCTCAGGAGGGGATACAGAGGGGATGGACTGCTCTGCATCCGAATCCTCAAAAGGGGAGTAAGAGTGTTCCTCTACATCAGAATGTTCTGATAAAATGGATCCCTGATCAGAAGAGGGAGAATCTTCCTCCACCCTGGGTCTCTTGTCTGGAGGGGGTTGAGAACCTCTGATAAGAGTAATTAAATCCTCAGCCATTTTAAGCATCTGTTTTTTAGGCATGGGACCTGGAGATGGGCCCTGTGCAACAGGCCTCTTGGGATGCCTGGCTGCTTTGGATTTAGTAAAGGCCTTAATAGAAAAAGAAGATGAGGGTCTAAAGACACCATGGGTGGAGGTGGACCTGTCCACATTAGTAGGCTCAACATTAGCAAAGGCTTTGGTTGTAGTCCGGGAAAGGGCCGAGGACCCAGCGGTCTCGGGTGCAGAGGACACCGCCAAAGGAGTGTCGTCGGTAGTCAGGGACTGCAAAGGCGTCTCGCTGAGAACCGGACCACGTGTAGCCTGTTTTGGCGTGGTGTCGGCGGGGACCGCGGGCCTCGCGTGTCGGTCCTTGTCCTTGCGTTTTTTCGACAAAACAGCAGTCGAAGTGTCCGACGACATTTTATAATCAAAAGCTTTACCAAAATAGTGTTGGGCGAACTCCACCCGACGCTTAATAGTGCGTTTATTGAAGGTAGCGCAAAAGCGACAGCCCGAGACGTCATGGTCTGGGCCTAAACAAGGTATGCAGAGGGAATGGAAATCCTTATGCGGTATTTGCTTCCCACAAGAAATACAATTATTAACTTTTTCTGACATCGGTCTGAGGCAAGAAAAGTTTCCCCAACGGGGTACTTAGCTTTAATGAAGACTTCGGTTCCAAAATTTCCATATTTCAGGAGCTGGCCGACCGGCACTTGCGAACTGCTTCTGCTTCGGGCACCGCGCGGCAAAAAATACTGAAGAACATGGCGTCGGCTGTGTCTTATATACTCTGGCCTCACTGACGTCAGAAGAGAAAGCAACGACAACCGACGCCGGACCAAGACTTTGGAATTCGGCCGACCGAGGGACCGCCTGACGGCAGTAAACCCATCTGTGATTACTGCAGCTGTATGCACAATGAACATCTGTGCTAGACTAGACAAATTAAAATTCACAGTGACACGTGCATTTAAATGAAGGCTTCAACACACATCCAATAATTACTTCAGATCATGCACCAATAACATCTAAGATGAAAATGCAGGTTAATGAAGTACAAATGAGACGATGGTGCTTCCCAGAACACCAATTAAAAAAAAGAGAGGAATTTAAGGAATGGGTAGTGGAAATATTCAACGGTTATTACAGATGACAGAAATTTATTCAAACATTATAGCTAGTGAGAAATACAATGAAAGAGTTTAAAAATAGGATAGAAATAAAATAAACAAGGTTAAGAAATAATAGGAATTATTTACAGAGACAGACAAAGATTAAAGTATTACAGAAAAAGGAATATCAAAGAACAAAAAGAGGACCAACTGCCATGTGCTAAAGAGAAAATAAGGGAATATCTGGATAATTTTCATAAATTACGAAAGACTGTTGCTACGCTACTGTTTTCTGAAAACTTCAGAGCACAAAAACTTTTAACACAATGACTTAGACAACAGAAAGTAGAAAGGGTTGTTGCCAAACCTAGGGAGCATATGACAAGAAAAATAACAATAAATCATGTAGCAATATTAAGAGGTATTTTGGAAATTTTATGAAAATTTGCATAAGGAAGAAAAATGTGGAAATCAAGAAAGAGCACAAATGGAAATGTTTATGGAAGACTTAAGTATACCACAGTTGTAAACAGATGAGGCCCAATAATTAACAGCTGAGATAAGAGGAGATGAGATAAAATGGTTACTTATAATCAATCTGTAAGAAAGTCTCCAGGAATAGATGGTATTCCTGTGGAAGTTTGGAAACTAGGGCGAAGCAGTGATAAAGTTCTGGAAGTTTCAGTTTAACAATATTTTAAAAGGAAGCTGTGGTGGCTGTAATACCTGAAGATGGTAAAAACCCATCAGACCCAACTTTATATAGGCCCATTTCAATTTTAAAACATGACTATAAAGTATTAATGTCTATAATATCTAAAAAATGGCAAAAGTGTTACCAAAATTGATGGGTAAGTATCGGTGTGACTTTATGGAAGGGTGGCATACATCTGACATTAATAGAACAACGATCCACAAGGAAGCAGAGTGTAGGAAAATACTGTTGTTATTGCTAGGTCTTGAGGCAGGGAAAGCATTCGACAGAGTAAGCTGGGATTCTAAGAGCAGGACAATGGAAGCATTTATATTCCCCGATACAATAACAAGGTTAATTAGGAGGATATCTGAGGGATTGGAAACAAAAAGTAAAGTGGGAGGGCTCCTCTCTGACAAGCTGTGCCTGAAAAAAGAGGAACCAGGCAGGGGTGTCCTCTTTCCACGCTGTTATTTGCTTTATATTTAGAACCACTGGCAAAAAAATAAGGGACTCAGAAATTTAAGGATATAATTGGTATGGTAATCAAGAAAAGTTGGTTTTATTTGCAGACAATACTATTTTGAACCTGATAAAACCAGAAAAGGATAGCTTAGTGTTGTGGAATATTTTGAGAAGGTTTCAAGTCTTCAGGACATAAAATGAATGAACGTAAAACAAAGGTTATAGCTGTAAATTATGTACCCACACATGAAATGGTTCAGCAATACCCATATTTATGGGGACACGATAAAATGAAGTAGTTTGGAGAAGGAATTAAACAGGATGCTATTATGTGGGAAAAGGCACACCAAAAAAAAAAAAAAAAAAAAAAAGAGAGAGAGAGAGAAACTAGACTCTCTTGTTTATGGATATGGATAGCAAGATGCAAGCAGCGAAAACGTTTTTAGCCCACTTAGTTCAATATACAGGTCAGGCATGTTTTTATCAACCAGAAAAGTTGTGGAGAATTGTATGTTATATACTCACCATAATTAGGCATTCATGTTGCCCATTTTCATTCTTCCTCACTGAGTTCAGATCTGATCCTCGGATCAGACTCAGTTGCATACACTACACTTCAGATACAGCTCTCAAGCTCCCCCTACCCATAATGCTCTAAGTCATCCCCATTGCCTCAGATCAAGTTTGCTGCCTATCTCCCAGTTGTCCAAGCAGAAATAAAGACAGGGCTCAAACCTGGAACAGTAGGTTCTAAACACAGTCCAATTGGTTCTTCCAGAAGAAAAATGGATGGGGGATGGATGGGAGGGAAGGGGGGAAGAATGAAAATGGACAACACAGATGCCTAGTTATGACGAGTACATATCTTATAAATCTAGTTACTGGTTTTGTTCAGTGCAGACTTTTAGTTGCTGTCAGTATGTTTTTTTCAAACTTGTAAACCTAATGTTGTCTTTTTCATGTTTTCTCACTAATGGGACAGAGTCCCCAGCTACGTAAACCTTGGGTGGCCATCATGGAAGGATATTCCAGAGCACTGCCGAACCAAAGGAGGTTCAGTTTTTGGATGTGATGTCCAATTTGTAGTGTGAAATAAAGGTACGAGTCTTGGACCATGTGGCTGCTGCACAAATTTCGCCAATAGAGGTCCTTCACCAAAAGGCTGAAGTAGTAGCCAAGGATCTAGCTGAGTGAGCTTGGACAGATCTTGGTAATACTAAGCCTTTTTAAGAATAAATCAATGAAATACAGTCTGTAATCCATTTAGCTAGGGTAAGTTTAGAAACTGACTGACCAATGCAATTTGAGGAAAAGGAAACAAAAAGTTGATCTGACTTTCTACAACCGCTTTGTCCTGTTAAGATAAAAACGTAGTTGTCTATGTATGTCAAGAAGATGTAGCGTGTACGCTCCCTTATTGGAAAAAACACTGGTAAATTAATAGACTGGTTGAAGTTATTTTAAGAAGCAACTTTAAGCACAAAGGAAGGGCTAGTCCCCATCTTTGTGAAAGATGATGTAAGGGAGTTTTCACTGATTGAGCCTGGAGTTCAGAAATTCTTTTTGCTGAAGTTATAGCTACCAGGAAGACCATTTTCCATGACAGAAATTTTAAATCACATTTGTCTGACAGTTCAAAAGGTTTCTGAGTCAAACCCTGAAGAACTACAGTAAGGCCTGAAGGTGGTGAAGGATCCTTTACCCGAGGACTGAGCAGAAAAATGCCCTTCATAAAAGCTTTACACAAAGAAGCCAGGCAGAAAGATTTACTTCTTGAATGAAAATTACAGATTGCTGCCGACTGAAGTTTAATTGTAGAAAAACTGGACCCTTTCATTAAAAAGGGTTGTAAGAAAAAGAAGAATTGCAGAAGTTGGTGCCAAAAAGGGGTCGATGTTTTGGTCAGAAGCTCAAACAGAAAACCTTTTCCATTTGCTCCTATACACTTTCTTGGGCGGAAGTTTTTTGTGACTCCAAAATAATGTCACAAACTAGGGAAGAAACAGCCTGGACTGTCTTGAGTATTACTGGAAAAGGAGAAACCATGCATTTAACCTTAGGGCTAGAAGGTTGGGATGTTGAAACACTGATGGGTGAGACAGGAGACACTGATGAGGCCCCAGTATCCAAAGAGGATAGTGAAAATGAGACCACAGGAAGGGGAACCAAACATGCAAGGACCAGAAAGGGGCAAGGAGGACTACTGAGCTCTTCAGCCTCTTTGCTTTCTGTAGGAAGTTTGGAAGGAGTAGAAGAGGAGGATAAGCATAAAGGAGATCCGACGGTCAAGCATGAAGCAAAATGTCTCTCAGGGACTCCCCCTGAAGGGGGATCAGAGCAAAGTACTTGCTAGACTTGTTGAGAGGGAAAGCAAATAGGTTGTAGCAAGGTTGGCCCCAATGCGTGAAGATCATTTTTGCTACTGACTGGTCGAGAGACCACTCATGAAGCTTCAGAATAGATCTGCTTAATTTGTCTACACGTTGGTTTTGCCCAAAATGTGAGTCACAATTGGAAAGCAGTCTGAAGACATTGCTCATTCCCAAACTCTCACAGCCTCTCTGCACAGGGGGTAAGATCAGGTTCCTCCTTGTTTGCAATAGTCCTCAGAGGGAGAGATTTTTGAAAAGCCTGCAATGCTAAAAGGACTGCTCTCATCTCTACAGTGGACGATATGCAATTTGGTCTCTTGGGGGACAACAAGACTTGGACTGTCCTTCCCAAGAAATGCCCCCCTCCACACTCCAATTGGGAAGCGTCCATGGTCACTGTGGCAAATGGATTCGGAAGAACTAAGGGTTTGCCCAGAAAGAGATTATCACACTGAATCCACCAGCAAATGTGATGCTTGCAAATCGGGGTGAGTTTTGTTTGAAAAGACAGGGGCTGATGTAGAATGGACCACTGTACAGCTAAGGTCAACTGGAGAATTCACAGGACAGCTGCTAAGGGAAGCAGTACTATGGCAGCTGACATAGACCCCAGTGCTCGAAACACTAACCTTGCCTAGGGAGAAGGATGAGAGAGGATATTCTATACCTGATGTCTTAAAGAAGCAATGATGTAGAAAGGTAAAGATGCCACCTGAGTCGTAGTGTTAAAGAGAGTTCCGATGAATCCCAGGCTCTGAACTGCAGCAAGATGTGATTTGGCAAGACTGATTGAAAAGCCCAAGGTGTTGCAAATCTGGAGCAAAGAGTTCCTGGCTTGTTGAAGTTGATGTCTGCAGAGAGTGGTGAGGAGCCAATCATTTAGATATGAAAACACCTGTAATCCTTTGAGCCTCAAGTAAGCTGCCACTACTGCCATGCATTTGGAAAACACCCTGGGGGTTGTGGTGAGTCCAAAGGGCAGAGCTCTGAATTGGTAATGAATGTCTCCCAGCCAAAAGTGAAGATGCCTTCTGAATCTTTTCCTGAAGGTCTATAGAGCACATCCAGTCGTCCTTGTGCAGAGGGGGCAGGATGGACTGAATCATGGCCATTTGGAACATTGCCTACTGGTTCCCACCGCTTAGATCCAAAATGGGGGTGAGGACCCCTGTTTTCTTTGGCACTACAAAGAAGCGTAAATTCCAAATCCTATCTGGCTGGGTGGGACCTTCTGGATGACTCTTTTTCTATCACCTTTTGTATTTCTTGTGCTGCTTCCTTCCTCTGAATGGGTGGAATGTTGGGAAGTTTCTTCCTCCAACAAGGAGAAAGAAGGGAAAATTTTATGAAATAAACTCTGGATATTATTCTTAGCACCCATAAATCAGTTGTGATATTTGTCCGGGTGTCTAGGTGCAAAGAGAGTCGACCACCGACTGTTTCTAGACTTGGGCAGCACTTCAGGAGGACTGATGGGGCCTGTCAGAAAAGGATAGTCTAAAACCATGGTTCTGCGGGCCTCCTCTGCATCTAGGGCAACATCTACCATTAAAATGTTATCCTCTGTCTTTGGAGGAATTATCCCTTGTGAATCTTGGAAAGGTCCCTGAAATTTATGGTACCACATCTTCTTACCACCTCTCTGGTTTCTAGAAAAAGTCTGTTGAGGGATAGAAAACTTGATTCCCACAGCAGACAGGTTCTTTCCTTCTTGTTCACTGCAGGTAAGCGTATCCTTAAATGAAGGCCCAAACAAGGATGTGCCACCAAATGGGACATTAACAAAAGACATCTTAATGGGTTCCACAAAGTCTGACAGATGCATCCAGTCATGTCTCCTTATGGCGATATTGAACAGGCTGCTTGTAAGGTACCCTCAGCTGTGTGACCTTCTGAATGACGTGGCAGAGAAATTGTCCTCTTGAAATCTTCAGCAGACATGGGCTCGAGAGAGAGAATATGAAAGTTCTTTAGTCAAACCTCTCTGCAGCCTAGTAAAATGTGCCAAGTAATTAAGTGACCTCAGAGCGAAGGTAGTTGAGGCGAACACTCACTTTCCAAATCTGTCCAGCGCTCTGGACTCCCTGTTCAGTGGACAGGCAGAAGAGCTCTGCTCAGCTAGTTCTTTTTTAGTGGCTGCCACCACTACCATAGCATCAACTGGGACTCCTTTGCTCCAGTAAGGACCCTCTTACACATCCTCTTCCAAGGGACCTCCTCTGTGGGATGTTCAGGGTGAGTATTGAAAGAGAGGGGGGGAGCTACTCTAGTGGAATTGTCTGGAGACAAACTGAAATTGGCTGTCCCCCTGTGGAGTAGGTCTGATGGACTCAAGAGCATGGAGCCAATGAGGGATAGTATCCAAGACATGAGAAAACGATTCTTTATGGAGAGAGAGAGAAAGCCCTTTATACCATCTTGAACACCAGGAAACCCTTTCCTTCACCCTCAGAGCTGAAGTTTTCAAAAAGGGTAGGACAAAGCCACCCCGGATCTGAGCCTCAACTGGAGTATTGGATCTGAGCTGCTCAGGCCGAGGCTCTGACAGGAAGGGACGGATCCGAGAAAAACGGAGGCGAACCCAACCCCTCAGATCTGGCACCGACATCTTGGGTCCAAGACTCACTTTGATTCAAGGGTATTGGAGCAAAGCAAGTCAGGGAAATCAGAGTGGAGGAAAAAGTCTCCTTGGAATAGATGTCAAAATTCTCGGGGATCTCGGATCCTGGGAATCCAAAAACATGGGTTGATTCAGAGAGGGAGAAACAATGGACTTCGTATGCACACTCACAGATGCAGATGGGGCTGGAGATGGAAGAACCCCCATCTGGATCTGAGGAATGTACACATCATCCTATCCACATCTACTTCTGACAGACTTCTGGAACACCTACAAAATGCTGTGGAAGGGGGGTGGAGAATGTTTCTTCAAAGTCTGGAATAAATGAGTGGGCAGAGAAGGAGAAATTGGTTTTACTGTGCACTCTAGGGTATGGCTTCTACGAAATGAACTGGTTCTCAGATCCAAAGATTTAGGATTCAAAGAAGAAGTAGACAGCAAGGGGGATATAACTACAGGAGCCAACCCTTTCAGATCTGATAATGGCTTTGGATTTGAGGAAAGGTCACAAGGCTTAGGATCCAGATTCAAGATTTTTCAGATCTTTCCATCAGTTCTGAGCAAGCTCTTGGAGGCTTCAGAGGATACATCTTCCTGGAATCTGAAGAAATGGACTTAGATGTTGTAGAGAGGGGTTGAGCCGCAGAAGAAACAGGAAGTAACCCTTTCAGGATGAGCTTATTATGCCTGCCCGATAAAGTTCTCAGATTAAAAGCATTGCAAACTGAACAGGCCATATTAAGATGGTCCGGTCTTTAGACAACAAACACACTTTTTGTGAGCATATGATTTTGGGATCTTATGCCCACAAGAAGTGCACTTTTTAAATCAGGTTGGTTTCTCCGACAAAGTTAAAATGAAAAAATCCTGAATTAAGAAAAACAACTTTTTTTTTTGGAAAGAAAAAGTAGCCATTAGACAGAAACTACCAAATAAAAATGGTAATATTAGCCAAAAACAGCCTGGAAGAAGAAGAAAGGAAAGGAAGGAGGAAAATACCCGCTATAGTACTTAAGGAAAATACTTGAAAGATTTAAAAAAAAAAAAAAGTACCAACAATGGTATGAAGACTACTAAAATGTAGTAGAAAGTCAAAGAAAGGTGCAAGAAAATCCTAATGCCAGCAACCACTAAGACGGAGAATATAGGAAAATACTAACAAGGTTTAACAAGAACTATGTGAAATTTAACAATTAACAATCAGAAGAAAATCTGCTTACTATGCTCAAGAGCAGAACCTACATCTATCCACAATGGCAGCAAACGAGATGTGAAGCAATGGGGATGGAGTACAGCATTATGGGTAGAGGAAGGAGCTTGAGAGCTGGACCTGAAGTTTAGTATATGTCTGAGGATCGGATCCGAACTCATTAGTGAGGAAGAATGAAAAGGACATCAGATTAGACAGTTAAAAAAATTTACCTGGGAGGGTAAGAGGGCAAGGATCAAGAGGGATAAGGTGAATCTTGAAACAGAACAATGCAGTATATGATTACCTGACTTGAAGAGATATTTTAGAGCTACACAATTAAGGTTCATATACATAACACGATTAGAAAGCTACAATTCAAAGTGAAATGGGATGATGATAAAATGGGAGACAGAAAATGAGAAAGTGGAATTTTGTATGCAGATCCTTACATAGAATAAAAGCTACACAAAATATACATTCATACATTAACAGAAAGTATCTGTGGTGGTGGTGCTGCGGTAGCGTTGTCGCCTCACAGTAAGACGTTGTCCTGTTCGATTCTCAGCTAGAGCGTCTTGTGTGTAGACATGCATGAATGGGCGTACCTTCGTTGAAGGTTGTGCGTCAGGGCTGGCAACTTGGCACGTAAAAATCTACTGCCAATTATTAGTAGACCGGAGTTCCGCTGTGGCGACCCCTAACCGGGAAAAGCCGAAAGACACAACAACTCTAACAATTAACCCAACATCAAAATGGAGAAAGAAAATTTTGCCAACAGGGATGACTGTAATTAGGGGTACACAGAACAGACAAGAGGAGGCTAGAATTTACTAGAGAAAACTGTCAAAGGAACAGAGGTACTGGGAGCAAATAACTAGAGAGATAAAAGTAACAGAATGGGAAGATACCAAGCAGACATTTGGACAGTAGGCTACAGACTGCCTTCCCTATCAGGGACTGACAGAGTATAGACAGAGAAATGGACAGGTGGTCAGGAGAATCCAAAGTGAAAGACTGCTATGTTAAGAGTTTTTAGATTAATCTAGAACAGAAGCTGCTATTAAAAAGGGATAGTTAGTAAAGCAAACAAATTATTGCACCAGAACTACAGAACTACAGGAATCTATCCATGGAGGTTAGAAAAGATTGGGAAGAGAGATCAGATAAACAATTGACAAGAAAACAATGGGAAGACATATATATGACTCCCAATTATGCAACCAATTCTAGAAGATTTAAGATTTTTGCCTGGAAGTGTTTCCTTAGGTATTTTTATACCACAAGCAGACTCCAAAGAAATTTTCCTTAGGAAGATTGCAAATGCTGATATGATGGGAAATCCTACGCTTGTAAGGGCCCTAGGGCCATTAGCCTAGTAACTTCCTATGATACTATGATCCTAAGAGTTAACTGGGAACATATGTTTTGGGAGTGTAGTGAGTTGGCAGACTTCAAAAATTCCTTACAAAGCAAGAGCACTCAGAAAAATATTAGGTGAGCTGGTATACAGGATCTGAACTGCCTACACATAGAAAGGTCTTGCTAAGTTTAATTTCTGATGGCTGCCCAAAAGCAATTACTATAAAATGGAAATCATAGTTTAAACTAACTTTATTTGAAGCATCAAATATTGTAACAGAGATAAATGAACTAGAAGTGGGATCTTTAGAAAAGTGTAGGAGCAAATTACATACAAAAATGGAAAGTGTGGGAACAATACATGCAGACTATTGTTTTACAGGAGGACTGAGATTTAAGGGAAGGCAGGAATCGAGCAATTTATGTAATATTGGAATGAGGACAGTCATACAAAAATATATATGTGATGTATAATATTTGTAATTAGAAACGTGTTAGTATGGTTTGTTTTCTTTTCTATAAATGTATGTTTGCCTATGTCTTAAGTGATTACTCAATAGAAGTGTTAAAATATAAAACAATTAACAAGTAACACAAATAGTCTTCTGTTACTTAGCTGAAGTTGTTAAATATTAAAACTGATAATCTAGTAATAACAAGCACTAACAACTCAAAAACAGTGCTAAACTCTAAAATCTGCTGAGTTAAAGAGAATTATGAACTGGAAGACTGAATACACAATTACAGTGATTAGGCCTCCATGCCGATCACTTACTGAAGGAGTTGGCTAAACTTTATATAAATTAATATATTTTTTTTAAAGACAGGAAACTGTCAAACACTAAAAAGATGATAAAGTGACATAAAAGAAGCCAGGAAACTAGCTTGTAAACAACATGACTGAAAACACTTCGCTGAATGCCAAGATCACATTCTTATCTTCTTTGAGCGGCAAATGAGAACTGAGGTAGGATTAGGGGCAGGTGATTTATAGGACTGTGAAAGGTGCACAAGGTTTGAGTGCTTTCTAGAGCTGCCAGAAGGTTTACTACCAAATGGGCATTCGGACCTTGTGCGATTCACATTGGTCCGAATCGACCCATTTGGTAGAATTGAAAGAATGAATGCTGAAATGTAGAAATGTACAACAGCTAATGCAATACAGCATTTGCTGTTGTGACTTTCTACATTTTCATGCAGATCGCACTATAGTGGGGATCAGGAAATGTACCCTTTCCCTCACTACAGTACGATCTCGGAGTTTGTATATCTAAGTAGTGCAGGGGGGGGGCACAGTGGGGCTTACCCACTTGAAAACACGTTGTTCACTGTGTATCGGAGAGTAATTCCATTTCCGGAAGTGTTGTGCATGTCTGAATTGTGACAAATTTGAACATTCAGTACTTCTGCATTCGACATTTGTGTTGTTCGCTGAATGTGGTTTTCATTTCTATGGTTAGTAGAAATGATAGTTCGCACAGAGTGTGATCGGGAAAATGACAGGAATCCCTGCCAGAACAGGTCCATAAGAGGACTCTAATCCCTTCAAGTTGAATCAGATGGAGATGATGAAACAGGATCTTCCTAACTCCAGGCACTGGTCTAGAACTTTGCACAAAGTTCACACTCCACTGAAGCATATGCCACAGTAAGGCAAATCTGCAGGGTAGGTACTCAAAAAGGGTGGCAATTACTTTTAAATGTCTCTACTTAAAGGCATATATGGATTCTTATGGTCATTATGATCTTTTGATTAATACTGTTTTCCATGTTCTTAATGAACCACAACAGCCTACCTGAACATTTGTGCGAATATTATGCCAGCAGTGTTGTTTAACAGCTGCTAAATTATTCTGACATACCAAAACAGCAGTGGTTTCTTTACAACAGTACACGTATATGGACGATGAGACAGGAACTATTTACTAACTTACCAAGCTTTTCTGTTAAAGCTGTTTGTAATTGTGTCTGTGGCCACCTTAATCATCCTCCCGATATGTTACATATTTCAAAAGAAAATCATCCTAAATGCAGGGTGCAGGTGAAGGGAGTAGCAGCAGTTTCCTTAAAAATTAAATTAAACTATCCAATCAACATACCTGCTGATTTATCTACTTATCTCTCTCTCTCTCTCTCCATTAAATTTAAAAAAAAATTCATTACCCATGTAACCACATCACTGTATTCTCGACCTGCATTTATGGAAGGTCTTGTGTTTTAAAGACCAACTGTAAATGCTATCCAGAAGTACACATTTAAAGACATCCATGGGGAAGATACTAAGGACTTCAAAAATCTAAATACATAAAGAATGAAGGCAAACACAAAAACTAATGAAACCTGAAAAAAGTACAGTTTTGTACCTACCATAAATGTAGATGTCCGAGAGGAATGCATCTGCAGTCTTTACAAATGGGTTGTCCTGTCGTCAGGCAGCCCTTCGGTCAGCCGGATTCCAAAGTCTGGGTCTGGCTTCGGCTGGTGTCGCACTTCACCCGACGTCATTGCGGCAGTTATTCGGGTATAAAGGCATCAGCCGACGCCATTTTCCTCAGTGTTTCTTGCCCCAGATGCCAGGTGCCCTCTTGGATGGCTAAATTTGGATAAATGCCAAAGTTTCCAAATAGTAGAGAGCAAACACACAAAATAAGCATGTATGTACATATATACAAACAAATACACCATAATAGATCCCCCCCAAGCTAGCTGAAGATTGGTGGGTAATCCTGACTGCAGATGCATTCCTCTCGGACATCTACATTTATGGTAGGTACAAAACTGTACTATGTCCTTCAAGGATGCATCTGCAGTCTTTACAAATGGGTAGAATACCATAGCTAAACTAGGGGAGGAGGAAATTAGAAGAGATTATGGTGTAGTTAGGATCCCTTGCAAAACAGCAGTGGCAAAACCAGCACGGGATCTTGAGTATAGAGGTAAGTTATAATGCTTGGCAAATGTATGCACGGAGGTCCAAGTAGCAGCCTCTATAATGTCCTTGGTAGCCACTCCTCGTAAAAAAGCTGTGGTAGTGGCTGTAGCCCTTGTGGAGTGAGGCCTGATGTTCTCTGGAGTTTTCTTTCCATGGTAGGAGTAACAAAATCTAATGCAATTTCCTATCCATTTGGAGATTGTCTGTTTAGAAATTGGTTTTCCTTCCTTTCCTGTTGCATATGCTACCAGAAGCTGGTCAGTTTTTCTATTGTTTTTTGTCCTGTCCAGGTAGTAGCGTAATTGTCTGTGTACATCCAAGGTATGTAAGAGCCTTTCTCCCCTGTTCTGTGGGTTGGGGAAGAATGTCGGAAGGTGGATAGCCTGATTTAAAGAGACTCTGGATACCACCTTAGGCATAAATGTAGGATTTGTTCTCATGGACACACTATCTTGATGGAAGATCAGGAAGGGTTGCACTGCCATTAATGCCTGTAGTTCAGAGACCCTTCTTGCTGAAGTTATTGCCAGCAGGAAAGCAGTCTTCCAGGATAAGTATTGTAATTCTGCTGTTGCTGCTGGTTCAAAGGAGGAAGAGTCAGTTTTTCTAGCACAAAGTTCAAGTCCCATGCTGGCAATGGAGGTTTCCTGGGAGGTTTTACATTTTTAATTCCTCTCAGAAACTGTCTGAGCAGAGGATGCGAGAAGACAGGAGGATCCAAGCTGTATTCTGCTGAAATAGCTGATGCATGTATCTTGATGGAAGAATAGGACAGGCCTGTATGGAAGAGCTCCGCCAAGTACTCCAGGATGTTGGCTATGTTCACCAGTGTCACATCTTGCCCCTTTGCAGTACTCCAAATGAGATATCTTTTCCATTTTGCTGCATAATTCTTTCTTGTTGAAGGTCTACGAGCCTCCAGGATTATGTCTTTAACCCTTTGGGATAAATTTGGGTTAATTGCTGTTATGTAATGTTCCAGGCAGTTAGCTGCAGAGTTTTTAGGTTTGGATGCAGGATGTTGTAGTTGTTCTGTGTTAGCAGTAATGGGATCAGGGGCAGTGTCCATATTTGTTCCCGGGACATGCTCCTCAGCAGTGGATACCAATGTTGTCTTGGCCAGTCTGGGGCTATCAGAATGATCCTTGGGCGTTCCTCTTTGATCTTCAGAAGCACCTTGTGCATCAAAGGAAGTGGTGAGAATGCGTATGCTGTCAGGCTTTTCTAACTGAAAGATAGGGAGTCCACCTTCCAAGCAAGTGGGTGGTAAGTCCTTGTGCAGAATTTCTTCAACTGGTGATTGAATAGGGATGCAAACAAGTCTATTTGTGGTAATCCCCATTCTCTTGTGATGGTTTTGAAGATGTCCGGATGCAGCATCCATTCGTGGGCATCTGTTGTAGTTCTGCTTAATATGTCTGCTAGAATGTTTTCCTTCCCTGGTACATAAATTGCCTGTAACTGAATGTTGTAGCTCAGAGCCACATCCCATAGGTCCAGTGCCAGCCGGCATAGAGGGTATGAGTGTGTGCCTCCCTGTTTGTTGATGTACCACATAACTGTGGTGTTGTCTGTCCTTATCATCAACTGGCCTTCTTGGAGAAAAGGTCTGAATGCCTGGATTGCCAATTTTACTGCCATCATTTCTTTTAGATTTATGTGCAGATGCAGCTGGTCTTGAGTCCATAGGCCTTGAATGCACTTGCCCATCATGTGTGCCCCCCAACCGAGGTCTGAGGCATCTGTTGTGATGGTTTGTCTTGGTTGACTTTTGCAGAAGGGCAATCCTGTGTTTGATTGGCAGGCCTGAGCCCACCATAGGAACTCTTGCTTCAGGCATGGGATCATTGGAATTTTGGTTTCTAGGCTGTGCTTGTGCTGGGACCACAAATTCTTTAGGTACCACTGTAGCTTTCTCATATGCAGCCTGGCATGAGGGACCAGTATTATGCAGGATGCCATGAAGCCTAGAGCTTGTAGCACTTTTCTTGCAGTTAGAGGAAGTTGCTCTTTCTTTTCTGCAGTTAGAAATGCCATTTGTTTTGATGTGTCCAGTTCTGCACCCAGAAAGGTTATTCTTTGGGATGGAATCAGCCTTGACTTTTTTGTATTGACTGTATATCCCAGGGCTTGCAGCAGGTAGATGACTCTTTGTAAGTCTTCTGTTAGTTTGTTTTTGTTGTCCGCTTGTAGCAGGCAGTCGTCCAGGTAGGGATAGATTTGAATCCCCTGAAGTCTGCAATGAGCGATTACTGATGCCAGGCATTTCGTGAACACTCTGGGCACAGTAGATAAGCCAAAGGGCAATGCTGAGAATTGATAATGCTCTGATCCTGCAAGAAATCTGAGGTATCTTCTGCAAATTGGTCTTATGGGGACGTGCAGGTATGCCTCCTTGAGATCTAGAGTTACCAGCCAAGACTCCTTGCCCAGCATGGGAAGAAGCTGCTGTAGGGTCAGCATTTTGAATTTTGGAACAATGAGGAATGTGTTTAAAGCGGACAGGTCTAGAATAGGCCTCCATTTGTTTTCTTTTCTTGGTACCAGGAAGAGTCTGGAGTAAAATCCCTTTCCTTGCTCCATAGATGGTACCTTTTCCACAGCTCTCATTCTAAATAATTGAGATATTTGTTTTAGAGCTTCTGTCCTTTGAGTAGGTGGTAGGTTTGGCATTCCTCTCTTTCTTGGTAGAGTATGGAAATGGAACCTGTAACCTTGGTCTATAGTTTGCAAAATCCATTTTTCTCTTGTAATGCAGTGCCAGTTTCTTGAAAATAAGGTTAGCTTTCCGCCTAAGGGTGCTTCTAGTTGTTCCCTGGTAGGCGGTGCCACCGCCAAGTCACTGTGATTGAGTTGTTGTAGTGGTGGTGGCTGTATCCATGCCTCGTTGGTTGTTACCCTGCCACTGGCGACCCCTGTAGGCACCCCTGGATTGGTTTCTGCCTCTAGAGCGCCTATTCCTGCCTCTTTGTGCCTTAGAGGAGTCCGGAAAGGACCAATTCTTGGAGGCCAGTTCCTGCTAAACCTTGGAGGTTGAACTTGTAAGAAATCTTTCACTGTTTGCACAGATTTTGCTTTCTCTTCCATCTTTTTTAGTACCTGCTGTGCAGGGGAACCAAATAAATTGACCTTGTCCATAGGTGCATCCAAAAGCTTAGATTTGACATGGTCTGGTAATGCCTGTTCTTTCAACCATGCATACCTCCTGATAACTGTGCCAGTCATGGCTGATCTAAAGGAAGCCTCCAGTGCATCATAGCCACATTTTAAAGAATGGTTACTAACCTGCTGTATGTTATGTACCATTTCTTGAACATACTTTTTATCTAAAGATTCTTCAGAGGACAGCTTTTTAGTCAACTGGTCAAGCATAACCTCTTGATATTGAATCATATGAAATTGGCAGTTCAAAGCTCTAGCTGACAAAGTAGCAGAGGTGTAAACTTTTTTACCCCATCTCTCTAAGGACCTGGATTCCCTTTCAGAGGGAGGGTTTTTAGAAGAAGCAGCTGCTACAGCTTTAGGACCCTGGGAGATAGTCTCTGGATCTGCAAAAGGAGCCTTATATAAGTGGTGATGAGTGTCCGGGACCCTGTAGTACCTATCGGGCTTAGCAGGAGCCGGAGGTAAAGAATCAGGAGCAGTGCAAGCATCATTAAATGCATCATCAACAACAGAAAGAACTGGAGGTATAGCTAAAGGCCTATGCTGTGGCAAATGTAGAAAGGTCCTAAGCCTTTTTCTAAAGTCTGAGAAATCTTGGCCCTGCCACTGAAATTGTTCCCTCATAGCATGCAAGGTTTCCCCAAAGGAAAATTCCTCAGGAGGAGAGGCTGAAGGGATGGACTCCTCAGCATCAGAGTCTTCGTAAGGAGAATAAGAAGCCTCAGGAGGGTCTGTATGTTCTGATTCATCAGAGGAATCATCTGTGGATACTGGCTCAGGGGGCTCTGCTCTAGGCCTCTTTTCTGGAGGAGGGAGAGAGGCCCTGACTGGATGAGGCTGGGCTCCACGAATTAAAGAGATGAGATCCTCAGCCAAAGAAAGCATATGGGAGCTGGTGCTGGGCCTGTGAGAGGGGGGCTTGGCAGGCACAGGTTTTGATGCTTTGGCTGCTTTAGCCCTGGCATAGGCCTTAATAGACATAGCTGGAGGAGGCCTAGCAGCTCCACGTGCAGGAGTAGAAATATCCAGGGGAATGGTGTCTGATAAATCCTGTGAAACCGCAACAGAAGGTTGGATTTCAGAAGCCGTTTCAACCAGGTTAGAAGAGGCCTCGGTAGAAGGCAAGTTATCGGCTGAAGAAAGAACCGCTTGCTCGGTTTCGGCCGAAACCGAGACACTCGTGGTTTGCTTAACCACAGTTTCGGCCGAAACCGCGGACCGCGAGTGTCAGTCCTTTTCTTTGCGTTTTTTAGTTATTTGCGTAGTCGGAGGATCCGACGGCATAATGTAGGCAAAATCGGAGCCGAAAATCTGTTCTGCAAAGTCCGAACGACATCTAAGCGTCCGTCGGTTAAAAGAAGCACAGGCTAGACAAGCTGCTACGTCGTGGTCTGCGCCTAAACAATGTATGCAATAGGAGTGGAAATCTTTATGAGGTATTTGTTTCCCACAAGATAAACAGTTATTAACTTTCTCTGACATCGGCTGAGGCAAGAAAGAGTCCCCAACGGGGTACTTAGCTTTATAGAAGTCTTCGAAGTAGTATTCGGTAGTAGTAATCTCTGGATCTGACCGACCGGCACTTGCGAACAGCTTCTGCTTCGGGCGCCACGCGGCAAGAAAGACTGGGGAAAATGGCGCCGGCTGATGCCTTTATACCCGAATAACTGCCGCAATGATGTCGGTTGAAGTGCGACACCAGCCGAAGCCAGACCCAGACTTTGGAATCCGGCCGACCGAAGGGCTGCCTGACGACAGGACAACCCATTTGTAAAGACTGCAGATGCATCCTTGAAGGACATCAGAGTACTACATACTGCAAAAACATTTCATTCTGTACAGATATAACATCAAAGAACACTACTGAGAAATTGCTCAAAATTTTACAGAACTTCAATAAACTCCTGAATGGTAAAGATGGACTGAAGAATGTGCAACCTGAAGCTGGTGGATTTAAATCTAAAGGTCTAAGACTGAGAGTGTTGCCAACCACAAAATGAAAGACATGAGCCCAGTTACAGATGCTGCTGGGAATCTTCCCACCAATACAGGGAAAGTACAGTTGTGTACACTTACCATAAATGTAGATGTTCGAGTGTATTCACTGTTGCAGTCATTACATTTGGGTAATCTGCTGGCAGGTTGCCCTCAGTCAGCCTGATTAACAAAGTCTTGGGTCCTGCGTCAGTTGCTGTCCCTTCGTCCATGACGTCAGGTCATCAGGGGTATAAAACATAATCCGACGCCATTACATCAGTTTTTCTTGCCCCAGATGTCAGGTGCCCCCCCCAGTGGGGAGCAAATAAAATTAAAAACACAAAATATACCGCCAACCAAAAGCAAATACACCAAAAAGGCTTTTAAACATAGTAAAAGAAAGCAGAGGTATAGCCAGAGAAAAGTAGGGGTCTGGAGGGAGGGTAACCAGGACTGCAACAGTGAATACACTCGAACATCTACATTTATGGTAAGTGTACACAACTGTACTATGTTCTTCGTGTTTCACTGTTGCAGTCATTACATTTGGGTAGATTCCCAAAAGCTATGGTTGGAAGGAGGAGTTTATACAGCATTGGGGCCAGCTATAAGGCCCTGTAAGACAGCAGTGGCGAAGCCAGCTCTGGATTTAGAGAAAATTGGTAAATGATAATGCTTGGTGAAAGTATGTACACAACTCCAGGTAGCAGCTTCTAGAATTATCCCTGGTAGGAACACCTCTGAGAAGGGCTGCAGAAGTAGATGCTGCCCTGGTGGAGTGAGATCTGATCCCCTGGGGGATAGGTTTTCCATGGTGCTTACAGCAGAAATTAATGCAATGGCTTATCCATTTAGAAATAGTTTGTTTTGAAATAGCCTTCCCCTCTACCAGCATTTGTTCAGATTTTCTTTGAGATTTAGTCCTGTCCAAGTAGAATCTAAGTTGTCTGTGGACATCCAAGGAATGCAGAATCCGTTCCCCTTTGATCTGTGGATTGGGAAAGAAGGTTGGCAAATGAATGGACTGATTAAGAGCCACACTGGAAATCACCTTTGGTATGAAGGATGGATTGGTCCTCAAGAGATGCCCTGTCCGCATGAAAGATGATGAAAGGCTCCACTGCCATAAGGGTCTGTAATTCAGATATCCTTCTAGCTGAAGTGATTGCTAATAGGAAGGCTGTTTTCCAAGAAAGAAATTTTAAGTCTGCAGTAGCAGCTGGCTCGAGAGGAGGTAGAATGAGCTTCTCCAAAACAAAGTTTAGGTCCCAGGCAGGGGTAGGAGCTCTCCTGGGTGGTTTCAAGTTCTTTGCCCCTCTGAGATACTGCTTGAGTAGGGGATGAGAGAAGAGGGGTGATTCTGTGTTACAGTGAGCTGAAATAGCTGAAGCGTGGATTTTAATAGAAGAAAAAGGCCCTTGTGAAGCATCTCAGTTAAGTATTGCAAAATCTGAGGTAAACTGGGCGCTGCTGTGCTCATCCCTAAAGAATGGCTCCAGACAAAGAATCTTTTCCATTTGTCAGCATAAGATTTTCTAGTACCAAGTCTTCTCGCCTCCAAGATGACATCCATCACAGGTTTGCCGAGGGATGATAAGGGTGAATTTAAGTGATTAGCCAGGCTGCAAGGTTCAATGTTGGAAGCTGATGATGCAGAATTTGGTTCTCCTGCTGAGACAGCAAGGAAGGGGTCTGAGGGCAGGTGCCATGGAGATATTTGCGACACACTGCGCAGGAGTGGGTACCAGTGTTGGCGTGGCCAGTCTGGAACAATCAAAATCATTCTAGGTTTGTCCTGTTTGACTTTTAGCAGAACTTTGGAGAGCAGAGGCAGAGGGGGAAAGGCATACACTGATAGGTTTTTCCAGCTGAAGGACAGAGCATCCACTTTCCAGGCTTCTTTGTGTGGAGTCCTAGTGCAAAACTTGTCCAACTGGTAGTTCTGGGGGGAAGCAAACAGATCTATGTCTGGGCTCCCCCATTTGCTTGTCAACATGTTGAAAATCCATGGTTCCAGTCTCCACTCGTGTGGATCCATGAGATATCTGCTTAGTCCCGTCTGTCAGTGTATTCAATTTTCCTGGCAGGAATTAAGCTTGTAGGTGCACTAGGTATCTCAAGGCTGTGTTCCACAATGGCATGGTTAGTCTGCAGAGGGGGTAAGAATGTGTACCCCCCCCCCCGGCTTGTTTATGTACCACATGACCGTGGTGTTGTTCATATTTACCATTAGATGTCCTGGAAGAATGTAGTCCTTGAAAGCTGTCAGAGCATTCTGTACAACTAACATTTCTTTTTGATTGATATGTAGGTGCATTTGATTTGGGTTCCATTTGCCCTGAATGCACTTCCCTGCCAGGTGAGCCCCTCATGCATAGTCTGATGCATCTGTAGTTAGGGTGTGGGCGGCAGGGTGTAGTGTGAATGGGAGTCCCTTGTTTTGGTGGCAGGCCTCTGCCCACCATAGGAATTCTAGGTGTAGGCAAGGTATGATAGGAATCATTGTTTCCAGGCTATGACAATATTGACTCCATAGACTTAAGTACCACTGTAGTTTCCTCATATGCAGTCTTGCATATGGAATTAGAAGAATGCAGGAGGCCATGAACCCCAAGGCTTGCAGTATTTGTCCTGCAGATAGCAGGGTTTTTGTGGCCATTTGCTTCTCTGGCGTGAGGAAAGCCATCTGGGCAATTGTATTCAAGCTTGTACCCAGGAATGTAATCTGTTGAGAGGGCACCAGTGGTTTACCCCAGACAAGTTAAAACCCTTCTTACAAACGCCAGATGGTTTAGAAGTATGCCCTGGTTTTCTGCCTGAATTAGACAACTGTCCAGGTATGGATATATTTGAATATTTCTTTGCCTGCAAAATGCAATAACTGGAGCCAAGCATTGTGAATACCCTGGGCACAGTAGACAAGCCAAAGGGCAGTGCAGAGAACTGATAATGCAAGTAGCCTGCTTTGAAGCGTAGGTATCTTCTGCAAGATTCCCTGATTGGGATGTGCAGGTAAGCTTCTTTTAAATCTAGAGTTGCCAAAAAAAACATCTTTGCCTAGCATAGGAAGTATCTAGTGAAGAGTCAGCATCTTGAATTTTGGAATGTCCTGAAAGGTGTTTATAGTAGACAGGTCCAGAATTGGACGCCATGATTTGTCTTTTCTGGGTACCAGAAAAAGCCTGGAATAGAAACCTTGTCCCTTTTCCTCTTCTGGTACTGGTTGAATAGCCCCCATGTTTAAGAGGGAAAGTACTTGTTTTTGAGCCTCTGCCCACTGATTTGGGGGCAGGTCTGGCCACCCGTTTGGTGTTGGCAACGTGTGGAAATTAAATATGCATCCCTGGGACACTATAATTAAAACCCATTTGTCCTGGGTTATGAGTTCCCAGTTCTTTGCATGAAGAGCCATCTTTCCCCCCAAAGAGGCGGCTAAAAGTAAGTGCTTGGTAACTTTAAAAGGAAGTCATTGAGACTGTTTACCATAGGGGGGTGTCTTGTTATTTCCAGATTTGAAGTGGAGGTCCCCCCACTGCTTAGTTCTGAGAGTCCCCTGCAACTGAAACCTGGTGCTTTTGGTGTGTCTGGGTTTGGCTTGAGAGGATCTGGAAGGAGCTGGGAAAGACCAATTCTTAGTAGGCCAGTGCCTACTAAATCTTGGAGGTTGCACTTGTAAAAAATCTTTAACAGTTTGCATAGATTTAGCTTGGTCTTCCATCTTTTTTAGAACTTCTTCAGCCTTATTGCCAAACAGGCGGTCCTGATTTAAAGGAGCATCCAACAATTTCGCTTTAACATGATCAGGCAAAGATTGCTCCTTAAGCCAAGCATGCCTTCTAAGCAGAGACCCAGTAACAGCAGCCCTGCAGAAGGACTCTAAAGAATCAAAACCACATTGCAAAGTATGTTTTCCAACTTGTTCAGCAGAATGCAATAAATCCTGTAAATCTTTATTTTCCACACAGTCAGGAATCAACATCATTTTCTGTTTAAGCAGTCCAATAATATGCTGTTGATATTTTAACATATGAAATTGGCAGTTTAAAGCCCTGATTGCCAAGGTTGCGGAAGTATAAACCTTCTTACCCCATCTATCTAGCACCCTCGATTTTCTACCAGAAGGGGTAGGATTTTTAGCAGTAGAAGCCTTAATGCCCTTGGGCCCCTGAGAAATGGTTTCTGGATCTGCAACAGGATTTTTGAAAAGGAACTTGTGGGACTCAGGAACCCTGTAATATATCCGTTAGAAGCCGGAGGCAGACAATCAGGGGCCATACTGGATTCCGAAAACACATCATCAACAATTTCTAGTCAGGAAGTATAGCTAAAGGCCTATGCTGAGGTAGAATAAGGAAATCCCTAAGCCTCTTTTTTGAATCAGAAAATTCCTGACTTTCCCAGTTGAAATGCTCCCTTAAGGCATGTAAAGTTTCCCAAAAGAAAAATCCTCAGGAGGGGAAGCAGAAGGAATGGAATCCTCTGCATCAGAATCCTCATAGGTAGGTATGGACAAATACAGGTCATTAGAAGAGAGTCAGAAGAAACAGAATCCTGATCAGAAGATTCATAATCAAGCTCAGCCCTAGGCCTATTAGAGGGAGGTGGTTGACTACCCCTGATTAGAGTAATTAGATCTTCAGCCATTTTGATCATTTGTTTTTAGGCATAGGGGCCTGAACATGTGGCCTGGGCATCGGTTTTTTAGACGTAGTTCGAGATTTAGTTCTTAGTAATGAAGGTGGAGTTGATTTAATATGCAAGTCTGTAGGCCTGAATACACCCTCAGAAGCCGGTGCCTGCACAGCGGCTCCGGACCTACCAAAGGTAGAGACATCCGCGGGTTCCATAGGTGAAGCATCTCATGGCATTCCGGACTCTGAATGGGTCTCAGTAGGGGCCTGCGAATCAGAAGTAGCGGGTATCAGGGGCTGCGAAAGCACCTCACCAAGTACCGGCGAACTGGCGACTGGCTTAGGAGAAGCGGCGGCGGTTTTGGACCTCGGCGACCTGTCTGTCTTTATCTTTGATTTTTTTGAATCCTAGTAGTCGGATGGCTAACAGATGACATTTCTGGATAATTAAACTAAGAACCGAAATACTTAAGAGGCAAAAATGTACCGACGACGGATAGTGCGCTGACTAAATAAAGCACAAAACCAACAGCAAGGTACGTTGTGGTCAGGGCCTAGGCAAGGAATACAGTACGAATGAAAATCTTTGTGAGGTATTTGCTTTCCACAAGTAATGCAATTATTAACTTTTACTGAAATCGGTAAGGAGCAAGAAAAAGTTTCCCCAACGGGGTACTTAGCTTTAAGTTGAAGACTTCGGTTCTGAAACTCGAAAACGAAAATTTCAGGAGTCAGCCGACCGGCACTTGCAAACTGCTTCTGCTTCCGGCACCGCATGGCAAGAAAGACTGATGTAATGGCGTCAGATACATGTTTTATACCCCTGACGACCTGACGTCATGGAAGAAGGGACAGCAACCGACGTAGGACCCAAGACTTTGTTAATCAGGCCGACTGAGGGCAACCTGCCAGCAGATTACCAAAATGTAATGACTGCAACAGTGAAACGCGAAGAACATCAAGAAAAGTAAAACACTTAAATTCATAAGATGGTTTTCTTTGGAGAGTAACTATTAACATTTTTGATTTATAGGGAAGATTTCTGCAGAGTGTAACTGGATTTCCTTTTTGTCCACTGTATGACAATCGGTGCCTAAATCTTCCCCACTACTTTGCCTTGTTTGGGGAGGGGGGCCCTCTATCCTACAAGTCACACAAGAGCTTATGAAAGGGCACTAGCCCCTAACCAATTATATTCTGCTGCTTGCATGATACGGATTACTTATTTTTGTTTGGAGTAGGAGAAGCAACATGAAGATGGCTTGATTTCTAAAAGCCTCAAGGTAAAAAAAAGCACGAGGAACAAAATGTATTACCTGGGATATGACACCCCAGTAAGACCTTAGCAGAATTCTAAATGCTACCTTCCCTTATGCTACTACCTCTGGGCAAATCATCTACACGACCTCTTCGCAAAACCTGTAATGCTCTGGAAGATTCAGAGGCACTGGCTTATGATTTTTTCCAAAATATTTAACAAATCTTTTTAGTACAAATGCACAAATATGATTTATATGCAGTTTATTGAATGATCAGTTAACATACTATAAAAAAGTGACTGGAAAATGTAAATTGCTGCAACTGGTTTCTTACCCATCCATTTCTGCAAGCAACTGGTTTATTGTCTGCCTAGAATATGGGTGCATTGGAGATTCAATTCTCTTTCCACCTACAGAGTCGAGCTCATCAATAAAAATGACACAAGGTGCATTTGCTTTTGCCTCCCCTAGAACAGAAAAATGACCATTAAAACATTAACTTATGAAACAATGCCCTTTAAATCTTAAGATGAAAAATTATAAAATATTATGAATCATTTTAAAACTGCTTAAGATTCATATAACCTACAGACATTGTAAATACACAAGTATTTCACTCACACAGATACTGTACGTTCGCTGACACACAACTGCTTTCATTTTGCAGCAATCCAATGACTTTAAATATTACTTCTAGAACAGAGCTAACTAATTTACTGCTACAGAAAACAATAAAAAATCATCAATATTTCCTTAAGACTGTCCAAAACAGTCAGTGAATTACTGTGCATTGATTAAAAACATTATTTTACCCATCAAAGATTGAATGCACAAGCAGTTCTGTCAAGTGCTCAGCACACCAGAAAATTCAGTGATAATCATTTAGAATGTGACACACTAAAAATGACAGCCACCACATTCAACCCACTAATAATAAAAAGTCATGTTCTTAACATTACGTCCCATTTGTGTTGTCAGTCTTCATTCATTCTTGACTGATGGGTTCAGTTCTGAATCCTTGTAACTGACTAGGCAGTTATATAAAGCTCATGCCAGCCAAAAACTCTTGAGCAAAGACTCTAACCATAATGCCTCTCTTCCCATTACCTCAGATCAAGTTTGCCTACCAATAAGAAAATATGGAAGCTCTGTCTGAGCAACAACTCTATAACAACCCCAGGACTAGTTTTGAACCTCTAGGACTCTTTAGGAGGAGGCAGGAGGGTGGGATGTCAAGAATGAATGAAGATCGACAACACAGATAGAACGTTATGGTAAGAACATAACTTCTTCATTTGATGTTGCCAGTCTTCATTCATTCTTGACTGATGGAAGAGTTCCCAGCTACTTTAGATCCTGGGCGGCCCTAAAGAAGGATATATCTGACCACCACAGAACCAAAGGATACCCTTCCCCTGGAGAGTATGTCCAATTTGTAATGAGTGATAAAGGTATGATGAGTAGCCCAAGTTGCAGCTGCACATGCGCCTTCCATAGAAGCTCTGGAATGGAAGACTGCTGAAGTGGAAACAGATCTTGTAGAATGAGCTCTAACTTTTGTTGGTAGTTTGAGTTTATTCTGGTTGTATACAAAGGTGACCTTTGAAACAGGTTTGCCCAATCTGGTACCTGAAAAGGACAGAAATAGTTGGTCTGACTTTCTGAAGGATTTTTTTCTGTCCAAGTAAAAACGTAATTGTCTGTGGATGTCCAACATATATAAGCAGTACTCTCCTTTGTTTGAAAAATTTGGAAAGAAGACTGGTAAATCTATCGTCTGGTTGATATTGGACTCTGATACAACTTTTGGAAGGAAGGTGGGACTGGTTCTGAGTGATACTCTTTCTTTGTGGAAGATTATACAAGGATGATTCACACACATAACCTGTAACTCTGAAATTCTCCTTGCAGACATGATAGCCACTTGGAAGAGGGTCTTCCAAGATAAAAACTTGAGGTCACAAGTGGCTGCTGGCTCGAAGGGCTGACAAACTAAGCATTGTAAAATTAAGGTCAAATCCCAAGGCGCTACCGGATCTTTGAAAGGGGGTTTTAAATGCTGAGCGCCTTTAAGAAAAACTTTGCCCAGACAATGAGACATCAAGGAATGATCATCAAAACCATTATAAAAATTCGAAATGGCAGCTAGATGAACTCTAATGGTAGAAGTTGAGGCCCCCAATTAAAATAAGGTGGTTAAGTATTCCAGGACCTTATCAACTGGTGCTGGGAAAGGATCAATGCCATTTGTACATGTCCAAATACAGAATCTTTTCCATCTATTTAGGTAAATTTTTCTGGTGGACGGTTTATGTGAAGCCAGAAACATCTTCTGCACTGGGGAGGACAAGTTGCTCTGCCTGGCAATTACTGGAATGGGAGAAACCAAGCAGTCAAGCTTGAGATATTGAAGGTTGGGATGCACCAAGCCCTGAGTGTCAGACAACAAGTCTGGAGTTGGATCCAGAGTCGACAGGTGGTAAACCAGCTGAGGTCAAGAAAAGGAAAACCAGACTTGATAGGGCCAGTAAGGTGCAATGAAAATCACTTTGCTTCTCAACCGTTAAGCTTTCCTCAGAAACTGGGGAATTGGCAAAAGTGGGGGGGGAAAGGCATACAGAAGTCCTGAGGGCCAATCGTGAAGAAGTGCATCTCTCGGGGACTCCACGCAAGAGGGAATTAGGGCAAAGTAGCTTCTGCATTTGTGGTTTATGAAAAAGGCAAACAGATCACAGCAAGCCTGACCCCATCGGCGAAAGATCTTCATCGCTACGTTGAGACAGAGACCACTCATGAGGCAGAAAGATACACCTGCTCAATTTGTCCGCAAACACGTTGGAGTTCCCCCGGATATGCGCTACTATCAGAAAGCAACTGGAGGCGATTGCCCATTGCCAAATTCTTAGGGCTTCCCGACATAGCGCGTAGGATCTGCCTCCCCATCTGTTGATATATCACACTACGGAAGGGCAGAGTGAAATGCTTGCAACACTAAAAGCACTGCCCTCAGTTCTAAGACACTGATGTGCAAATTGGCCTCTTGTGGAGATCAAGTGCCTTGGACAGTCTTTCCCAGAAAATGCACCCCCCCCCCCCATCCTATCTGGGAAGCATCTGTGGTCACTACAGCCTTGGGCTGAGAGGGGGAAAAAGGATGACTCCATACATTTTCTTCTGGCTTCATCCACCACGATAAATTGTCTTTGCAGCGATTTGTTATCAACACAGGATGGGTGTTAAGAGAAAAAGTTTTAAAAACATGCTGTTATTTGTCTTTTTCCTCTTCTTGCAAAGTGAACATGTTATTTGTTGGGATATGCCTATCAAAGATGGGCATCATCTGTGAACAAAATGCAGCATTGCTTATAAACCTGAATAATATCTGTTTTCTGCTTTTCAGAATAAAGAGATTTGGTTATAGCTCAGTGAAGCCTGGGATAAGGACACACGGCCGAGTAAGAGTTAATTTACTGAAGCAGGCTGTGTGTCCTGGAAAATTTGAGCTACCATTGTTGAAGTGAACATTCTGTGCTTCTTGAACATTCTGCACTAACTGTTGGTTTGAGGTAATTTTTGATAAACATGTTTACCACAGGTGTTTTTCCATAGCCAACTGTCATATGTAACAAAAAGTTGTTTTGCTTGCAGTATAAAAGTTGATGTCAGTAAACAAGTTGACCAGAGGAGGAGATCATCTTGGCCAACATGATGTGTAATCTGGTTAGCTGCTAATAAAGAAGTTTTTCATCACCTGAGGCAGATGTGACTCGTTTGAATTTTTCTTCTGACATTTTGGTCCTTCGGACCAGAAACCTCTACGAGGACACGGATCAGACCGACAGAGAGACCGAAAAACCTGTGCAGGTGAGGGTTTCTCATCTTAAGATTCCCTCGACTGAAAGCCCTCAGACTGATTTGTCGTTGAGATGAGGCCGGCCACTCTCTGATCCCTATCTTAGGGACGGTTTCTGAACGAAAAGGGGAAACGGAGTCTCATCTGGTTCAGGTAGGATGAAAAATAAATTTTCTTTTATTTTAATTTAACCTTGTCGACAAGGGTTTTTACTTTTAGTTAAGGGTGGGTAGGATTACTTGTTAAGATTATTTTGTTAGGATCACCCGTTAAGATAGCCCCATTTTATAATAAGCCCTGTAAAATAACTTTGATACAGTCCTAAAATAAGAAATCTAGGGGAAACATGGGTTCGAGTTGCTGCAAGTGTGAGAGTGATGTCTGTTTAAATGTTGATGCTAAGTATATGAAAGGTTTAAACAAAACTAATGCTAAATTTTTGAAAAAGTGGAAGTTGAAATATGATTTTGATGGTACACTGAATAAGAATGCCTGTGCAAAATTGGTTAGAGATTTGAAAAGAGATGCGGGAACTAGAACTAAAAAGCAAAGACAATTGGGATTTCCCCAAGCACAAAAATGGTTAGAAGCAGCAAATAAAAGAGCTATAAAAGAAAAACAGTGCCAGGAAAAAGAAAAAATAAATCAAAAGGGATCACTGGTGCCAAGTGGAAAAGTAGCTTTATTTTTAGATAAGGAGGATGAGCATACAGTTTTTGTGCGGTACAAAGGCAGGCAACTGCCCCATTATGGGAAATTGCTGCTGCACCGGCAGAACCTCCTCAATATCAGTCTGAAGATGTGGGATCTGTACAGCAGGGTGGGTTATTGGCTGCTCAAGGAAGTGTTGTGACCCCTCCAATTTACCCGCAAATTCCCGTAGTACCCAAGGTTGCTTTGCAACAGGTAGACCAACCTATGCAGTTAAGGTCAGGACCAGCAGGGCAAGGACGTTGGGCCATTAAACTTTCTGACTACTCAGAAGCTCTTCCCTTAATACAAGTTGCAAACCCACAAGCAGGGGATGTTGGACAAGTGCCAACTATTTTAGTTTATCGTCCCTGGGCTAGAGAGGATATAAAACGAGCTACAGATGGTATTCCTCATCCCAAGGTTAATTTCCAAAAGTTTTCTGAGGACATAGTTGGTATGCGTTTAAGTTATCATCTAAATGGTTTAGAAGTAGAACAAGTAGTGCGACAAATCCTGGGTCCAGATTGGCATTTAGTTTGTGGTACTTGGACATGTAAGGCAGATGACGGCACTACATTAAAGTATAATTCTGGGGTGTTAGACACGCGAGTCACTGATCTGTTAAAGAGAATTTCTGATAAGTGGAGTCCAAGAGCAGATTGGACAGTAATAAATCAGTGCATCCAAAATGATGATGAATCTGTAGATCACTATATTGTAAGATTGACAGAAGTGTTCCATAACCATTGTGGAATGATGATTCCGCAGGATCAGACCAATGATAGTCCGTATGAACAGCAGTTGAAAAATGCTTTTCTTAAGGGTTGTAGGGCTCCAATAAGTAGTTTTATAACTAAGCATATGGTAGATCATAGAACATGTAGACTGCATCCTTTGTTTGAATATGCATGGCATGCTGAGCGACATTTCAATTTAAAAAAGAAAAAGAAAGTACAAGTGTTAGCAGTAGGGGATGATGATGGTATATTCTTGGTACAGGACCAAAGGGGGCAAGGGCGCCGTGGTGGCGTAAAAAAAAGTACAGTTTTGTACCTACCATAAATGTAGATGTCCGATAGGAATGCATCTGCAGTCCTTACAAATGGGTTGTCCTGTCGTCAGGCAGCCCTTCGGTCGGCCGGATTCGGCTGGTGTCGCACTTCACCCGACGTCATAGCTGCAGTTTTTCGGGTATAAAGGCATCAGCCGACGCCATCTTCCTCAGTGTTTCTTGCTCCAGATGCCAGGTGCTCTCTTTGATGGCTAAATTTGGATAAATGCCAATGTTTCCAAATAGTAGAGAGCAAACACATAAAATAAGCATGTATGTACATATATACAAACAAATACACCATAATAGATCCCCCCCAAGCTAGCTGAAGGATGGCAAATACCCTAGGAGTACCACAGAGGGGAAGGTGGGTGGGTAATCCTGACTGCAGATGCATTCCTATCGGACATCTACATTTATGGTAGGTACAAAACTGTACTATGTCCTTCAAGGATGCATCTGCAGTCCTTACAAATGGGTAGAATACCATAGCTAAACTAGGGGAGGAGGAAAAAGTAGAGATTATGGTGTAGTTAGGATCCCTTGCAAAACAGCAGTGGCAAAACCTGCTCGGGATCTAGAGTATAAAGGTAAATTGTAATGCTTGGCAAATGTATGCACGGAGGTCCAAGTAGCAGCCTCTATAATGTCCTTGGTAGCCACTCCTCGTAAGAAAGCTGTGGTAGTGGCTGTAGCCCTTGTGGAGTGAGGCCTGATGTTCTCTGGAGTTTTCTTTCCGTGGTAGGAGTAACATAATCTAATGCAATTTCCTATCCATTTGGAGATTGTCTGTTTTGAAATAGATTTTCCTTCCTTTCCTGCTGCATATGCTACCAGAAGCTGGTCAGTTTTTCTATTGGACTTGGTCCTGTCCAGGTAGTAGCGTAATTGCCTATGTACATCCAAGGTATGCAAGAGTCTTTCTCCACTGTTCTGTGGGTTGGGGAAGAATGTAGGTAGGTGGATAGCCTGATTTAAAGACACTCTGGATACCACCTTAGGCATAAATGTGGGATTTGTTCTCATGGACACTCTATCTTGATGGAAGATCAGGAAGGGTTGCACTGCCATTAATGCCTGTAGTTCAGAGACCCTTCTTGCTGAGGTGATTGCCAGTAGGAAAGCAGTCTTCCAGGATAAGTATTGTAATTCTGCTGTTGCTGCTGGTTCGAAAGGGGGAAGTGTCAATTTTTCTAACACAAAGTTCAAGTCCCATGCTGGCAATGGTGGTTTCCTGGGAGGTTTTACATTTTTAATTCCTCTCAGAAACTGTCTGAGCAGAGGATGAGAGAAGACAGGAGGATCCAAGCTGTATTCTGCTGAAATAGCTGATGCATGTATCTTGATTGAAGAATAGGACAGGCCTGTATGGAAGAGCTCTGCCAAGTACTCCAGTATGTTGGCTATGTTAACTAGCGCCACATCTTCTCCTTTTGCAGTACTCCAAATGAGATATCTTTTCCATTTTGCTGCATAATTCTTTCTTGTTGAAGGTCTACGAGCCTCAAGGATTATGTCTTTAACCCTTTGGGATAAATCTGGGTTAATTGCCCTTATGTAATGTTCCAGGCAGTTAGCTGTAGAGTTTTCAGGTTTGGATGCAGGATGTTGTAGTTGTTCTGTGTTAACAGCAATGGGATCAGGGGCAGTATCCATATTTGTTCCCGAGACATGCTCCTCAGCAATGGGTACCAATGTTGTCTTGGCCAGTCTGGAGCTATCAGAATGATCCTTGGACGTTCCTCTTTGATCTTCAAAAGCACCTTCTGCATCAAAGGAAGTGGTGGGAATGCATAAGCTGTCGGGTTTTTCCAACTGAAAGATAGGGAGTCCACCTTCCAAGCAAGTGGGTGGTACGTCCTTGTGCAGAATTTCTTTAGCTGGTGATTGAGTGGGGATGCAAATAAGTCTATTTGTGGTAATCCCCATTCTCTTGTGATGGCTTTGAAGATGTCCGGATGCAGCATCCATTCGTGGGCATCTGTGGTAGTTCTGCTTAAAATGTCTGCCAGAATGTTTTCTTTTCCCGGTACAAAAATTGCTTGTAACTGAATGTTGTAGCTCAGAGCCACATCCCATAGGTCCAGTGCCAGCCGGCATAGAGGATATGAATGTGTGCCTCCCTGTTTGTTGATGTACCACATAACTGTGGTGTTGTCTGTCCTTATCATCAACTGACCTTCTTGGAGAAATGGTCTGAATGACTGGATTGCCAATTTTACTGCCAGCATTTCCTTTAGATTTATGTGCAGGCGCAGCTGGTCTTGAGTCCATAAGCCTTGTATGCACTTGTCCAGCATGTGTGCCCCAACCGAGGTCTGAGGCATCTGTCGTGATGGTTTGGCTTGGTTGACTGTTGCAGAAGGGCAATCCTTTGTTTGATTGACAGGCCTGAGCCCACCATAGGAACTCTTGTTTCAGGCATGGGATTATTGGAATTTTGGCTTCTAGGCTGTGCTTGTGTTGGGACCACAAATTCTTTAGGTACCACTGTAGCTTTCTCATATGCAGTCTGGCATGAGGGACCAGAATTATGCAGGATGCCATGAAGCCTAGGGCTTGCAGTACTTTTCTTGCAGTTAGATGGTTCTGCTTTGTTAATGCCAAGAAGTAGAGATAGTTGCTCTTGCTTTTCTGCAGTTAGGAATGCCATTTGTTTTGATGTGTCCAGCTCTGCCCCCAGAAAAGTTATTCTTTGGGATGGAGTCAGCCTTGACTTTTTTATATTGACTGTATATCCCAGGGCTTGCAGTAGGTAAATGACTCTTTGTAAGTCTTCTGTTAGTTTGCTTTTGTTGTCCGCTTGAATCAGGCAGTCGTCCAGGTAGGGATAAATTTGGATCCCCTGAAGTCTGCAATGAGCAATTACTGATGCCAGGCATTTCGTGAACACTCTGGGCGCAGTAGATAAGCCAAAGGGCAATGCTGAGAATTGATAATGCTCTGATCCTGCAAGAAATCTGAGGTATCTTCTGCAAATTGGTCGTATGGGGACGTGCAGGTATGCCTCCTTGAGATCTAGAGTTACCAGCCAAGACTCCTTGCCCAGCATGGGAAGAAGCTGCTGTAGGGTCAGCATTTTGAATTTTGGGACAATGAGGAATGTGTTTAAAGTGGACAGGTCGAGAATAGGCCTCCATTTGTTCTCTTTTCTTGGTACCAGGAAGAGTCTGGAGTAAAATCCCTTTCCTTGCTCCATGGATGGTACCTTTTCCACAGCTCTCATTCTTAATAATTGAGATATTTGCTTTAGAGCCTCTGCCCTTTGAGTAGGTGGTAGGTTTGGCATTCCTCTCTTTCCTGGTAGAGTATGGAAATGGAACCTCTAACCTTGGTCTATAGTTTGCAAAATCCATTTTCCCTTGTGATGCAATGCCAGTTTTTTGAAAATAAAGTTAGCTTTCCGCCTAAGGGTGCTTCCAGTTGTTCCCTGGTAGGCGGTGCCACATCCAAGTCACTGTGATTGTGTTGTTGTAGTGGTGGTGGCTGCGTCCGTGCCTCGCTGGTTGTTACCTTGCCACTGGCGTCCCCTGTAGGCACCCCTGGATTGGTTTCTGCCTCTTGAACGCCTATTCCTGCCTCTCTGTGTCTTAGAGGAGTCTGGAAAGGACCAATTTTTGGAGGGCCAGTTCCTGCTAAACCTTGGAGGTTGAACCTGTAAGAAATCTTTCACTGTTTGTACAGATTTCACCTTCTCTTCCATCTTCTTTAGTACCTGCTGTGCAGGGGAACCAAATAAATTGACCTTGTCCATGGGTGCATCCAAAAGCTTAGATTTGACATGGTCTGGTAATGCCTGCTCCTTCAACCATGCATGTCTCCGGATAACTGTGCCAGTCATGTCTGATCTAAAGGAAGCCTCCAGTGCATCATAGCCACATTTTAAAGAATGGTTACTAACCTGCTGTATGTTATGTACCATTTCCTGAACATATTTTTATCTAGAGATTCTTCAGAGGACAGCTTTTTAGTTAACTGGTCAAGCATAAACTCTTGATATTGAATCATATGGAATTGGCAGTTCAAAGCTCTAGCTGACAAAGTAGCAGAAGTGTAAACTTTTTTACCCCATCTCTCTAAGGATCTGGATTCCCTTTCAGAGGGGGTTTTTAGCAGATGTAGTTGCTACAGCTTTAGGACCCTGGGAGATAGTCTCTGGATCTGCAAAAGGAGCCTTGTATAAATGGTGATGATTGTCCGGGACCCTGTAGAACCTATCAGGCTTAGCAGGGGCCGGAGGTAATGAATCAGGAGCAGTGCAAGCATCATTAAATGCATCATCTACAACAGAAAGAACTGGAGATATAGCTAAAGGCCTATGCTGTGGCAAATGTAGAAAGGTTCTAAGCCTTTTTCTGGAGTCTGATAAATCTTGCCCCTGCCACTGAAATTGTTCCCTCATAGCATGCAAGGTTTCCCCAAAGGAAAATTCCTCAGGTGGAGAGGCTGAAGGAATGGACTCTTCAGCATCAGAGTCTTCGTAAGGGGAATAAGGAGCCTCAGGAGGGTCTGTATGTTCTGAGTCATCAGAGGAGTCATCTGTGGATACTGGTTCAGGGGGCTCTGCTCTAGGCCTCTTCTCTGGAGGTGGATGAGAGGCCCTGTCTGGATGAGGCTGGGAGCCACGAATTAAAGAAATGAGATCCTCAGCCAAAGAAAGCATATGGGAACTGGAGCTGGGCCTGTGAGAGGGGGGTTTAACAGGCACCGTTTTTGAAGCTTTAGCTGCTTTAGCCCTGGCAAAGGCCTTAATAGACATGGCTGCAGGAGGCCTAGCAGCTCCACGTGCAGGGGTTGAAATATCCAAGGGAATAGTGTCTGCTAATTCCTGAGAAACCGCAACAGAAGGTTGGATTTCAGAAGCCGATTCCACCAGGCTAGAAGAGGCCTCGGTAGAACTCATGTTTTCGGCCGGGGGAAGAACCGCTTGCTCGGTTTCAGCCGAAACCGAGACACTCGCGGTTGGCTTAACCGTGGTTTCGGCCAAAACCGCGGACCACGAGTGTCGGTCCTTTTCCCTGCGTTTTTTGGTAATTTGTGAAGTTGGAGGGTCCGACGGCATGATATAAGCAAATTCAGAGCCGAAAAACTGTTCTGCAAATTCTGACCGACGTCTAAGCGTCCGTCGGTTAAAAGAAGCACAGGCTAGACAAGCTGCTACGTCGTGGTCTGGGCCTAAACAAGGTAAGCAGTAAAAGTGGAAATCTTTATGAGGTATTTGTTTCCCACAAGTTAAACAGTTATTCACTTTTTCTGACATCGGCTGAGGCAAGAAAGAGTCCCCAACGGGGTACTTAGCTTTTTAGAAGTCTTCGAAGTAGTATTCGGTATGAAATCTCTGGTTCTGACCGACCGGCACTTGCGAACAGCTTCTGCTTCGGGCGCCACTCGGCAAGAAAGACTGAGGAAGATGGCGTCGGCTGATGCCTTTATACCCGAAAAACTGCAGCTATGATGTCGGGTGAAGTGCGACACCAGCCGAAGCCAGACCCAGACTTTGGAATCCGGCCGACCGAAGGGCTGCCTGACGACAGGACAACCCATTTGTAAGGACTGCAGATGCATCCTTGAAGGACATCATGGGGGCCCGAACTGGGACACGTTAAATAAACTGGGTGGACATTCAGAGTAATATGAGGGGAGGTTAAAACGTGGAGAATGTTTTAAGTGCGGTAGACGTGGGCACTTCGCTGCCGACTGTGAAGAGTGGCAACATCCCCCACAGCTTACGAACAAGGGCTCCGCATGACTATATGATTGTAAAGGAAGGCGCCAAATTCATTATTGTGATTAATGTAGAGAAAAAGAAAGTGAGAATGATTGTGATGATGATGAGGCAGACACTGTCTGCGATGAATGTCAGAACACTCATAAGGAAGGGCGGGATTGTGACTGTGAAGTCATAAACCTGGCAAATTTGGGTATTGCTATGCATCTAGATCAAAAACCCATGATATAGTTTTTGGTTGAGGGACAGAAAGTGGAGTTTTTATGTGATTCAGGTGCATCGCGTACACTTTTGGGTCCAGCAGTTCTGCCTCCGAACTGCGAGACGGATGAGTTTGTCCTTGTGAAAGCGGCAAACGGGAAAATCTATAAGGAACCACTGTCCCATCCTCTATTGTTCACAGATCCGCAAACAAACCAAACTGTTAGGTGTAGGGTAATTATATCGAAAGTTTGTCCAGTTAATTTGCTAGGAAGAGATTTGATGCATTTGTTTGGAATAGCAGCAATTCCCACACCTAAAGGCATTGAGGCGAAAAGGTTAGCGGATGGCTTGGTGGTACAGGGAGTACAAGACTTGTTTTACTGGTATAGCCAGGACTTGATTTCAAACGGCCCGGGGAGGGTTGATACAGATTTGATCAACCTAGCTTTAAGTAAATCTAGGAGCGGGTCACCGCAGGTTGCGGCGCACTTACATTGTACAATGTTCTATAGGAAGGCCCCTGGTCCAGAAAAAGAATTCTTTAAGCACAAACGTGCAAGGATAATTTTGAATGATATGTTTTGGGATACGCAAGGTAATACAGTAGTGACCTGTACTTTGACCAAGGAAATGAGTTCTTTATATCGCTCAGGTTATAGCCCACATATTTCAATTACTAAAGCTGTGGTGACACATTGGGTAGATTTGGCGAAAAAGGTAACGAATTGGGACACAATGTCCGAAAGTCAGTTGAAGGATCAACAGATCCAGGTACAAAGATTAAATTGGGTGACTTGGGCACAACCAAGTGTGCACCTCAGGGATGACAAAACAGAAATGGCATGACAAATCCTCCTAACTCAAGAGGAAGATAGTGCGTTAAGTGCCTTACCTGTAGATTTATGGTCAAAAGGTAAAGGGGATGTAGGACTGATGAAAACAGCAGGTGAAGTTTGTATAACTCCAAAGTCAGGTTTTAGACCTCGTAAGCACCAATACCCACTAAGTAAACAAGCAGAGGAAGGAATTAAGCCAGTCATTGAGCAGTTAAAACAGGTAGGAATTCTTGTTGAATGCCCAGATTCACCCTGCAATACTCCCTTGTTTCCTGTAAAGAAACCGGATGGGTCATGGAGGTTGGTTCAGGATTTACAAGCAGTTAATTCGGCTGTGATCCCAAGAGCACCGGTGGTCCCTGACCCCTATACATTACTTAATGATTTACTACCTCAGCACAGATATTTTTCTGTCATAGATATAAGCAATGCTTTTTTCTCCATACCACTACATAAGGAGAGTAGATTTTGGTCTGCATTCACTTATCAAGGTAAAAGATACACCTACACCAGATTGCCACAGGCTTATTGTGAGAGTCTGACAATATTCGCACAAGAAATAGCTGCGAATTTAGCTCAGTTTGTTCCCCCAGAGGGAAGCCAGGTTCTGTTGTATGTAGATGATATTTTGTTAGCCTCACCCATGCAGGAAAGTTGTAAAAGGGATACCCTTGCCCTTCTTAGTTTTTTAGCTGAGCAAGGACATAAAGGTAAATAAAGAAAAGTTACAATTGTGGAAAGCACAAGTAAAGTACTTGGGTTATTTAATTTCGCAGGCAGGTAGACAATTGGAGAACAAAAGAAAACAAGCAATTCTTGAGGCACCTATGCCTACGACTAAGCGGGAAATGATGTCCTTTTTAGGTGTGACTAATTTTTGTAAAAGTTGGATCCCTAACTATGCTGAGGAAGTAGGGCCATTGACCGCACTGATCTATGACACTCCCATGGCAGCTAAGAATAATATACAGTGGACAAATACGGCAATACAGGCATTTAATAGAATTAAGCAATTGATAGCAGGATCCTCTGTTTTGGGTTTTCCGAACTATTCTAAGCCGTTTATACAAATGGTTGATTGTAAGGGAGGATATATGACTTTGGTTCTGGTACAAGTACATGGGGATAAACAGAGACCGATAGCTTTCTACTCCTCCAGATTAGATCCTGTTGCAAGGGCATTGCCACATTGTGTTCAAGCTGTAGTGGCAGCCGCCATGGCCGTACAAGACTCGGCACCATTAATTTTGTTCCACCCATTACAATTGCGGGATCAACATTCAGTTGCTACTATACTTTTGCAAGATAAGATAACCTTTTTATCTCCTAGTCGACATTTGTCATGTATGACAGTGCTGCTGACACAGCCTCATATGACCATAGAAAGATGTACTACTCTTAATCCGGCGACACTTTTGCCGACTCCAGAAGAAGGTACTCCACACGTTTGTTTAGAGAGCATTCATGACAAAGTGCTTCCCCGACCAGATTTAACGGATATTCCGTTGGTAGATTCTGATCTCGTTTTGTTTGTAGATGGATCAGCAAAGAAAGACACTGTAGGAAAAACACTAGTAGGGTATGCTGTCACCACAGAAACTGAAGTTTTGGAGGCAAAAAGATTGTCAAACATTTATTCTGCACAAGCAGCTGAGTTGGTGGCTTTGACTCGAGCTTGTACCTTAAGGGGAGGGTAAAAAAGCGAATTTATACAGATAGTCAATATGCTTTCTCCACTGTACATGTTTTCGCTCAACAATGGAAGAATAGGGGAATGGTTACTGCGACTGGCAAACCAATAAATCACAGAGATTTAATTTTACAGTTGTTAGATGCAGTGCAACTACCACTTCAGATAGAGATATGTAAATGTTCCGCACATACCAACAGAAAAGATCCTGTCTCCAGGGGAAATGCACTTGCTGATATGGCTGCAAAAAAGGCAGCTCAAGAAAATGATTTGCTTTTGCATGACAATGATTTAGAGCCCGGACACCTCTTAGACTTAGAGACACTAAAAGTAATGCAACCGTTGACAACACAGAAGGAAAAATGTCGTTGGGTAAAATATGGTATCACTCAACATGATGGGTTGTATAGGGCATTAGATGGCAAAATGGTATTATCCTCAAACCTTTTTAGGTATGCGGCATTGGTTAGCCATGGACCTGCCCATGTAGGAGTACAGACGATGATTCAAATAGTGTCTAAGGTGTTTTGGTGTAAGGGGTTTTCAACTTATGCAAAGCAATTCTGTTTATCTTGTTTATTATGTGCAAAGTATCATGCTCAGGGGGGAGTTAAAAAGTCTCAGCAGGCATTCCCTACCCCTCCATATCCATTCCACACACTCTGTATAGATTTTATTGAATTGACACCCTCAGAGGGAAAAAGGTTCTGTTTAGTCATTATTGATGCTTTTTCTAAATGGGTAGAAGCTTTTCCAGTAAAGCACCCGAATGCACAAACAGTAGCAAAGCTTTTGACTACAGAAATAATTCCCCGATTTGGTTTACCAAGACGCATTTACAGTGACAATGGGTCTCATTTTGTTAACCAGATTGTTCAGAAGGTGGGTCAAGTGTTTCAAATTAATCCAAGTTTCATTGTGCTTACCATCCCCATTCAGCTGGACTGGTGGAAAGACACAATGGTGTCTTGAAGAGTAAGCTCCGCAAACTGATGGCAGAAACACATAGATCATGGACTGCGTGCCTTCCTTTGGCACCCCTGTATATGCGAATCTCACCTTCCTACAAAGGACTTACACCATTTGAACTTTTAATTGGGAAGACCATATTATGTCCCGCAGTGGCAAGGATTGTTGCCAGCGGAACGTGAGGGGGGTGAGGATCTAGCGGATTATATGAAGAAGCTGCTAAATGTCAAATCTCTTGTAACCAATGACTCCTTTGCAGATTCTAGAAATGAAGCCTTGTTAAGTGTGGCACCCGGGGACTGGGTGTGGATCCGAACTGTGAAGAGAAAGAATTGGTCATCCCCCAGCTGGGAAGGCCCATACCAAGTACTTATCTCGACACCTACGGCTGTAAAGATCGCTGAGAGGACTTCGTGGATTCATATCACCCACTGTAAAAAACTCAAAACTTTTCCTTCTGCCATTGATATTGGTCAAACTCCACCGGACCTCTGAGCACAAAGTCTGGCTACAAAGGGGGATTAGCCCAATAGGGGTTAGTTAGTCTCAAACCCAGTGAAGAAACCAATGGCGCGAGGTAGTCCTTAGGGAGGATGGCCATGTTCAACGGGTACTTGAACTGTTACATGATGATGATTTTGGTGGTGAAAGTAAATATGTCCATACGAGAAGGAACAGTTGCAAGAGAAAAAGGAATGGTGGTGCTGCAAGCGCAAACAGGTGTTACTACTGTGTTTAAGGTGAAACTTTGTGAAGGAATTTTGGACTGTTCTAAATGGAACAATGATGATTTCTTGACTCGTGCAAAATACTTGTGCAATAGAGACTGTACGTCCTGGTCAAATGTTTGGTGGTCAACAGATGTGAATGGATGGAAAACAAGTGGTGCAGTGATACAAGAGAAAGATAAAAGCAGGCAACAAAATAAAAATTGTGCACTTCCAAGGTACCAAAGTAATTACTATAACCACTGTGTCACCCCAAGAAAGTGATTCAGGAGTTTATGGAATCGAAGTGTCTCTTCCAATTGGAAATGATCCTTTGGGGACCCTCCAACTTAAAGTACAAAGCCTTAAAAATGCTACAAGTAAAGCAGATTTTGCCTTCACAGAAGAACAATTGTTACTCGAGACGGGATTCGTACACCATAATGAATGGCTGTCTTGGGTTAGATATAGTACCCAAGAAGCACATTGTGAGAACTGTGTTTCTTGTGCTGAAGGTAAACAGCAACTAGCGACAGTCCCATTGATGCGAGATGAAGGTAACCTAACGTGTCTGTTAAAATTATTCTTCAACAAAACTGAAGTTAAATGCAAAAATGAAACTCAGCGTTTTCCAGTCATAAGCAAAGTTGAGAAACCGCCTGCAGCGATTTCCTATGCAGGTTCGTATATGTGCATTTCTAGAGATGGCACAGGGAAGAATTACGGCAATATGGGACAGAACTATTGCAATGTTACTGTGAATGGCAATGAGAATCCATTTCTGGAGAACCAAACTCATAGTTTAGCAGACGTATGGTAGTTATGTGGAGACAACAAACTCAGATCAAGGCTTACGATTCCCTGGAAGGGAAAGTACAGTTTTGTACCTACCATAAATGTAGATGTTCGAAGATCCACATTGCTGCAGTCCTGACACTTGGGTAGTCCGCTGTCCCAGTCGGCCCGAATACCAAAGTATAAGGCTGACGTCGGTCAAGGCGCATTAGTCTGACGTCAGGACGTCAGGGTACAAATGCGCATGACCGACGTCATTTCCTCAGTCTTTTCTTGCCCCAGATGTCAGAAGACCCTAAAAAGATAAGGACAAACCAAAAAACAACAACACACCAAACACCCCTGTACCAAATATATGTACAATATATACAAATTCAGAAAGGTACAATCCTACCCACACAACCACCCCTAAACACAGAGGGGAAGGAGGGAGGGTAAATTGGACTGCAGCAATGTGGATCTTCGAACATCTACATTTATGGTAGGTACAAAACTGTACTATGTTCTTCATCTCACATTGCTGCAGTCCTGACACTTGGGTAGAATCCCAAAGCAGAGGTAAGGGAGGATGGCAAATCACAAAGAAGCAGGAGCTGACAACATGCCCTGTAAAATAGCAGTGGCAAAATCAGCCCTAGATTTAGAGTAGAGAGGAAGGTGGTAATGCTTAGAGAAGGTATGCACTGAACTCCAAGTAGCTGCCTCCAAAATATCCTTAGTTGCCACCCCCCTTAGAAATGCTGTTGAAGTGGCAGTAGCCCTAGTGGAATGAGGCCTAATCCCAGCTGGAATCTCCTTGCCATGATGGGAGTAACAGAAAGTAATGCAAAACCCAATCCACTTAGAAATAGTCTGTTTTGACACAGGCTTACCCTGAGAACTCAAAGCAAAAGAAACAAACAAACTGCTGAGACTGCCTAAAATCCTTAGTCCTGCTTAAATAATAACGTAATTGCCTGTGTACATCTAAAGTGTGCAAAATCTTTCCCCCCTTATTTTGGGGATTTGCATAAAAGGTAGGCAAATGAATAGTTTGGTTTAAAGCCACACTAGAAACCACTTTAGGCATAAAGGAAGGATTAGTACGTAAAGATACCCTATCCTTATGAAAAATCAGGAAAGGCTCAACCGCCATAAGGGCCTGCAATTCAGACACCCTTCTTGCAGAGGTAATGGCTAACAAAAAAGCAGTCTTCCATGACAAATATTTCAATTCAGCAGTAGCTGCAGGCTCAAAAGGTTGTAGAGTGAGTTTCTCCAACACAAAATTGAGGTCCCAAGCAGGAGTAGGAGCTCTCGTGGGGTCTTATATTCTTTGCCCTCTAAGAAATTGCTTGAACAAAGGATGAGAAAACAATGGTGGGTCACAATCATAGTGAGCTGAAATTGCTGCAGCATGAATCTTAATGGAAGAGAAAGACAAACCTTTGTCCAATAACTCAGTAAGATATTGAAGAGCCACACTCAAATTTGGCTCAGAAACATCCAAATCCTTTGCTGCACACCAAAACAAAAATCTCTTCCATTTTCCTGCGTACACTTTCCTTGTACTAGGTCTTCTGGCTTCCATAATCACATTCAAAACTTGTTGAGGAAGCTGAGACCTGCTATGGTTCAAAACAGAATATGCCAGGCTGTTAGATGAAGAGAGTGAAGCTTGACATTGAGTAGATGCCCGTCCTTCTGAGACAATAGGTGTGGAATCAAAGGTAAGGGCCATGGAGGCTTCCTTACCAGACTCCTCAGCAATGGGTACCAGTGCTGCCGAGGCCAATCTGGAGCTATTAAAATCATCCTTGGCTTGTCTTGTCTGACCTTTAGGAGTACCTTTGGGAGGAGAGGCAGAGGTGGAAAGGCATACACATGAAGATTTTTCCAACTGAAAGAAAGAGCATCCACTTTCCAGGCTGTGTGATGAAACCTTCTCGTGCAAAACTTTGGCAGCTGGTGGTTTAGTGGAGAAGCGAACAGATCTATGTCTGGAGTTCCCCAGGACACTGTCAATGTCTGAAATACATGAAGATCCAGTTTCCACTCGTGGGGATCCATGATTTGCCTGCTTAACACATCTGCTAAGGAGTTCTGTGCTCCTGGCAGAAACCTTGCTTGAAGATTCAGTTGCAAGCTTAACGCAGTCTCCCACAAAATCATTGCTTGCCTGCATAGAGGATAAGAAGGTGTTCCCCCTTGTTTGTTGATGTACCACATGACAGTTGTGTTGTCTGTTAGAATCAACACCTGCCCTGGAAGAAGTAAATCCTTGAAAGCCAGTAATGCAAACTGGACTGCTAACATCTCCTTCATGTTGATATGCAGATGCTGCAGTCTGGCAGGCCACTTGTCTTGTATCCACTTTCCATTCAGATGAGCTCCCAAGCTGTGTCTGAGGCATCTGTCGTTAGAATCTGACTCGCCTCTGGCGGGTCACAGAGAGTCCCTTGTTTAGGTGACATTCCTGAGCCCACCACAAAAATTCCTTTTGAATGCAAGGTATTATTTGAATGACAGTGTCCAAATCCTGGCAGTGCTGTGTCCATACATTTTGAGATACCATTGTAGCTTCCTCATATGCAGTTTGGCATTGGGAAGTACCAGAATACAAGATGCCATGAACCCTAAGGCTTGAAGGACTGTCCTTGCAGTCAGCCGGACTGATGAGATAGTTGATGGAAGTAAAGAGAAAGATTCTTTTGTTTGTCCGGGGTTAAAAAGGCCATCTGGGTTGCTGTATTCAGTCTTACACCCAGAAAGCACATGTCTTGAGAGGGTACTAGACTGGACTTTATTTCGTTCACAGAATACCCTAGGCATCTTAGCACTGCTATCACATATTCCAAATGCTGAAGAAGCACGTCACTTCCTTGAGCCAGAAGCAGGCAATCGTCCAAATAAGGATAGATTTGTATTCCTTTTAGCCTGAAGAAAGCTATCACTGGAGCCAGAACCTTTGTGAATACTCTGGGCAGTAGATAAGCCAAAGGGCAATGCAGAGAACTGATAATGAGAATTCCCAGCTCGAAAACGCAGAAACTTCCTGCAAATTAGTCTGATAGGAACATGAAGGTAAGCTTCCTTGAGATCCAAAGTTACCATCCAGTGATCTTTGCCCAGCAGAGGTAAAAGCTGTTGTAACGTCAACATTTTGAACTTGGGAATGTCCAGATAAGTGTTGAGGATAGACAGATCCAAAATTGGTCTCCACGTGTTCCCCTTTTTTGGTACTAGGAACAGGCGAGAATAAAATCCTAGGCCCCTTTCTGGCACAGGAACCGGCTGAATGGCCCCTATTTGGAGCAACAGAGAAATTTGCCTGTGAGCCTCTTTCCTTTGTTGAGGAGGAATGTCTGGCATGCCCTTGAAAGGAGGCAAGGTATGGAAATAAAACCTGTAACCGTGGTGAATGATATCCAATACCCATCTGTCTTGGGTAATTAAACTCCAGTTTTCTTTGAAAAGTGCCAACCTTCCTCCCAAAGGTGCTGCCAGACGAGAACATTCTGGCAGCTGAAAAGGCAGGTCATTGAGTCTGTTTACGAAAGGACTGACCCCTGCCCTCACCAGAAGACTGAGCAGGTGAACTCCTGTTCTAGGCCTAAAGAACCTTGAGCTCTGCCACTACCACGTCTAGATCTAGCCTTAGACTCGGAATGATAAGCAGGATATGTCCAGCCCTTGGTAGGGCAATTTGTACTAAACTGGAGGCTGAACCTGCAAAAATCTTTAACAGTCTGCATAGACTTAGCCTTGTCTTCCATTTTCTTTAGAACTGCTTCCACAGGCGAACCAAACAACACATCAGATTGTAAAGGAGCATCTAAAATCCTTGTCTTCACATGCTCAGCTAAATTCTGATCCCTCAGCCAGGCGTGCCTGCGAAGAACTGAACCAGTGGCAGCCACCCTCGAAGAGGCCTGCACAGCATCAAAACCACATTGCAAAGAATGCTTACCCACCTGTTCAGAAACATGAACTAAATCCTGCAACTCTTTACACTCAATACCTTCCGCCAAAGCATCTACCTTAGACTTTAATTGTGAAAGGAGAAAATTTTGGTATTTCAACATGTGAAACTGGCAATTCAAAGCTCTCATGGCCAAAGTGGAAGAAGTATACACTTTCTTTCCCCATCTATCCAAAGCCCTTGCCTCTTTATCCGGAGGAACAGGATTTTTAACAACAGAAGCCTTAACACCTTTAGGCCCCTGTGAAACAGTTTCTGGGTCTGCCCTAGGACTCTTAAAAAGATACTTATGAGCTTCAGGCACCCTATAATATCTATCCGGTTTAACTGGAGCAGGAGGCAAAGAATCAGGGTTCAGAGAAGCCTCTGCAAAACATCCTCCACCACATCTAGAACAGGGGGTATAGCTAAAGGCCTATGCTGGGGTAGAAACAAAATTCCCTAAGCCTTTTCCTGGAATCAGAGAAATCCTGACCTTCCCATTTAAAATGCTCCCTCATGGAATGAAGAGTCTCTGAAAATGAAAAATCCTCAGGAGGAGAAGCAGAAGGAGTAGAATCATCTACATCAGAATCAGAGTAAGGAATACTCCTGCAAGTCTTCAGCCGAAGACTCAGAAGCATCCGAACACTGCTCAAAACTCCCAAGCTCAGGTTCCACCCTAGGCCTCTTATCAGGAGGGGCATAGAACCTCTAATCATTGTAATCAAATCTTCTGCCATCTTAAGCATATGCTTCTTAGGTACAGACCCTGAAGAACTAGGGGTAACACCTGAAACAAAACCTGGCCTGCCCTGGGAGAAGCCTTGGAAACAGCAGGGAGGGCCTAACCACCTTAGGAAGGGAGGGAAGAACAGCTACCTGAGAAGCCCCTTCCGCCTGGCCTACCTCCTGAGAGGTCACATCTTGCAGTAATAAAGTCTCTCCTGGGATTCCAAAGAAATTTCTGGCTGAACCTCTGGCTCCACCGAGCCCTCTAAAGAACCGGCGTCCGCACGGACGGTTCTTCCAGCCTAGGCTTTGCTGTTTTGTCCTTGCGCTTTTTGACGAAGCGGGCGGAGCATCCGACGGCATTTTATAATTACAAAACTAACCTGGCACAATCTAATCTTCTCTTTATAGTGCGTTTGTTAAATCTAGCACAAGAGCGACAGCCAACAACGCCGTGCTCAGGCCCTAAGCAAGGTATACACAAGGTATGGTAATCCCTATGAGGTATCTGTTTCCCACAAGAAATACAGTTATTCACTTTTTCTGACATCCGGTAAAATACTGAGGCAAGAAAAAAACAAAATATTCCCCAACGGGGTACTTAGCCAACTTGGATTCGGTCTGAAACTCCGACTTCGGAAAATCTCAGAACGCCAACCTGCACTTGCAAAACTGCTTCTGCATCGGACCATGCGGCAAAAAAGACTGAGGAAATGACGTCGGTCATGTGCATTTGTACCCTGACGTCCTGACGTCAGACTAATGCGCCTTGACCGACGTCAGCCTTATACTTTGGTATTCGGGCCAACTGGGACAGCGGACTACCCAAGTGTCAGGACTGTAGCAATGTGAGATGAAGAACATCTTGTGCACTTGTAAAGTTAATTCTGCCATTCTACATTTTCCCAGTTCCAGCAAGCAATTTCGTAAGAGAACCTGAAATAAAGCCGAAGTGGTTGAGTAGGAGGAAAAGAGAGGCACCAAAGCAATCCTTCGATAACAGTGTCTACATCGATAGCATTGGCGTACCAAGAGGCGTACCTGATGAATACAAAGCAATAAACCAAATAGCAGCTGGTTTTACATCCATCTTTGTCTGGATTCAACCTAATAAGAATGTGGACTGGATCAACTACATTTACTATAACCAGAAGCGTTTTGTGAACTATACCAGAGATGCATTGAAAGGAATTGCTGAACAACTAGAGGCCACTTTGCAGGTGGCATGGCAGAATCGAATTGCGTTGGATATGCTCCTGGCCAAAGAAGGAGGAATTTGCAGGATGTTTGGGACTTTCTGTTGTACGTACATTCCAAACAACACTGCGCCTGATGGAAGTATCACTTGAGCTTTGAAAGGTTTGGAGATGTTATCCGAAGAATTGGCAGAGAATTCTGGGGTAAATAATCCCTTTACAGACTTTCTACAAGCGTGGTTTGGAAAATGGAGTCATCTCATCAGCAGTTTCCTGGTGTCCGTTGGAGTCGCTGTGGCTATCGTGGTGGTATGTGGTTGCTGTTGTATACCCTGTATCAGAGGTCTTCTACAAAGACTGGTTGATACTGCTGTTCTGACGATGTACCAGCAATTACAACAGACTGGTGAAAGTGAATACATTGAAATGTGACTTTTTGCAAATGTTTTTGAAGTTTAAAAGTTTGTCTTGCCAATGAAGTAATGTATGCAAAGAAAAACTTAGTTTTTACCATATATTGCTGAAATAAAAAGACAAATAAAAAGTGTTTTCAGGGGGAAAATGTTAAGAGAAAAACTTTTAAAAACATGCTGTTATTGGTCTTTTTCCTCTTCTTGCAAAGTGAACATGTTATTTGTTGGGATATGCCTATCAAAGATGGGCCTCATCTGTGAACAAAATGCAGCATTGCTTATAAACCTGAATAATATCTGTTTTCTGCTTTTCAGAATAAAGAGATTTGGTTATAGCTCAGTGAAGCCTGGGATAAGGACACACGGCTGAGTAAGAGTTAATTTACTGAAGCAGGCTGTGTGTCCTGGAAAATTTGAGCTACCATTGTTGAACTGAACATTCTGTGCTTCTTGAACATTCTGCATTAACTGTTGGTTTGAGGTAATTTTTGATAAACATGTTCACCACAGGTGTTTTTCCATAGCCAACTGTCAATGGTCAGAAATATAACAAAAAGTTGTTTTGCTTGCAGTATAAAAGTTGATGTCAGTAAACAAGTTGACCAGAAGAGGAGATCATCTTGGCCAACATGATGTGTAATCTGGTTAGCTGCTAATAAAGACGTTTTTCATCACCTGAGGCAGATGTGACTCGTTTGAATTTTTCTTCTGACAATGGGACATGGGGAGTGTCAGACAAGAGCCACTGAAGCAGCCTCATGTGATACCTCAGTAGGGGAACTAATGTGATTGTTGTTGCCATGGATCTGAGAAGTTGCAGTACCAGACAAGCAGGAACTTTGTCTTGGGAGAGGATAATTTGTAGTTGCGATATTAGCTTTAGCAACCTGTGATGAGGAAGGGAGGCCACACAGGATATTGTATTTAGTCTTGCTCTGATAAATTCCAGATCCTGCATGGAAGACAGCTGTGACTTTTCTTTGTTGACTGAAATGCCTAAAGTTTTGGCAAGATGTAGAACAAAGTCTATGATGCAAAGCAGTAGATGCCTGGAGGGGGCGGTGAGGAGTCAATTGTCTAAATATGGAAACACCCAGAATCCCTGTTGTCTCAAGTGAGTTGCTACGACTGCCATGCATTTGGTGACACCCTGGGGGCTGTGGTGAGGTCGAAGGGCAGTGCTCGAAATTGGTAATGCCTGGCTCCTAGCCAAAAGTGGAGACATCTTCTTGAGTGCTTGTTCATCTTTATGTGGTAATGCGCATCCTGAAGATCTATAAAGCACATTCAACTGTCCTTCTTTAGAAAGGGAAGGATAGACTGAACCGTTACGATCCGGAAGTTTGTCTGTTGTACAAATTTGTTCAACAGGCTGAGATCCAAGACTGGCTTCCAGTCCCCTACCTTTTTTGGCACTAAAAAGTATCAAGAGTAGAGTCTGGATCCTATCTGGTCTGGTGGGACTGGCTGGATGACTTTTTTTGAACCAGCTTTTGAACTTCTATTGCTGCTAGATCCCTCTGACTGGGTGTAACATCAAGGATTCACCTTTGGGGTTTGGGGAAAAGAGTGATGGGAATGTGGTAACATCTGGTAACGTATTATCTTCACCCAGGAATCTGATGTTATTGTGAGCCAGGCTGAGAGGTGCAGAGAAAATCTTCCCCCGACTGCTTCCTGAGGTAAGCAATTGGGCCTCTGCTCAGAAGCACTGGTTGGGTTGCCCGGAAAAAGAATCTCTGCAACCTTGGTTACGTGGACCTCCTCTGCCACGGGAGAGGAATCTTCCAGAAGAGTTCTACCCTCTGCTCCGGTGAGGGGGGGGGGGGTACTCACGTGTGTCCCAAAAAGGCCCTTGGGTCTTCCTGAACCACATTTTTCCACTCCTCTGATTCCTGAAGTAAGGCGTTGTGGAGTGGAAAAATGCATGCCCACAACAGGAAAGGTCTTTCTGTCCTTTTCACACCTGGCTAACGAGTCTGTAAATTTTGGGACAATCAGGTAGCATCAGCAAGAGCGGTGACAAAGGAAGACTTGAAGTGGTCACAAAATCACACAAGCGCATTCAGGCATGGTGCCTAATGGCAACACCTGTACCAACTGCTCTAGACATCCCTTCGACTATATGCGCAATAAGCTGCACAGACAAATTCGAGATGGACTCTAGGCTGGCAAGTTGAAAGACAACCTTATCACAAACCTCATCAGACACTGCTCCTGCAAGGGTGTCTGAAAGCTCAGTTGTCAGATCCCTTTGGAGTCTAGTGAAGTGCCCCAAGACGTTCAAGGACCGAATAGCAACGGTCAATGAAGTAAACACCCACTTCCTGAATCTGTCCATCGTCCAAGACTCTTGGTTTGGAGGACTCTCTTTGGCGAGTTACTTTTGGGTGGCCACTGTCACCACCATGGCATCCACTGCTAGAATTCAAAGAAAGCCAGCAGACAGAATCCTGGTGAATAAATCCATTTATTGGAGAATAAAATCCATCCAGTAAAGACAGCACAAGCACACAGACCGGTTTCGGCTGGTTAATACACACAGCCTTCTTCATTGAAGAAGGCTGTGTGTATTAACCAGACGAAACTGGTCTGTGTGCTTGTGCTGTCTTTACTGGATGGATTTTATTCTCCAATAAATGGATTTATTCACCAGGATTCTGTCTGCTAGCTTTCTTTGAATTTTTGCTTATTTACTTTAAGCCGTGCAGTTGCCTCCGCGCAGGAAGTTCCCTTTTACTGATCCACTGCTATACCCTTAGACCAATGGGTCTGATCCTCTGGGGCTGAAAAAATCTTGTCTGGTCTCTAGGGAATAGGCTCTATGGTGTCAGGAGCCTTCCACGCAAGAATGATCAACTTGATTAGATCGGCCACGGGCAGGGTCACCCAAGAACCAGATGGATGGGCACAAAAAGCTTGAAAGAAAACAGATTCTTCAGAGGATGGGTTCGAGGATTTCCAATCATCCCTCTGTTTTAATATTTCCAGGATGTCTCCAAAGGAGACATCTTCGGGGGGTGTCCGTGGGAACCCTTTTCCTTCATCGTAATCTGCATCCTCAGTGACAGATTCTTCTGGAGAATCTAGGTACTTCCTCTTGCATGATCTCTTATTGGGTGGCTCTTCAGGGGGAAGTTCTGAGGAGGACTCCTAAGAGGGAGGACCCTGAACTAGGGTATCTTACTGCTCTTGTGCCTGCTGTCCAGAAGTAGCAGACTGTGAACTAGAGGGAACAAAAATACGGCACACCGATGGGGATGAAACCAACTGGGAGCCTGCTGAGACTAAAGCTCTCTCCATAATCTGGAAGGCAGGCCCACCGGAAGAGGGATGGAAGCTCGGAACAGAGAAAAACAACCTTGGAACCAGGGACACACCCTGTTCCAACGAGCCACCCGCCAGAGTAGGAGCCGAGAGAGGACTTTTGAAACTACCACAGTACTGACAGCCACAGATAGCATAGAAAAAAAACAGATCCGATCCAAGTATCCCTGAACTGGCAGCCAAGTCATGGTCCTGTGTGTGTGACGGTTCCGAAGGAACAGAAGACCACAGAGAAGATTCCGGCACCAAGGTGAGATCTACTATCAGCACAGAAGCAGTTGGCACCAGGATCATCGAAGTAATGGGTTCCAAGAGTTTGAAGGAGGAATATATGTAGAAGTCCTGGGAGAGTATTCCTCGGATTCAGGAGGGAGGGAGGTACGAGAGGGTGCAGGGATGCCTCTGGCTGCCAAGAGCTGATCGACCAACCTGACTACATCCAATTCCAAGAGACTCCTGGAGGAACAGGTGGACATTCCCAAAGAAATTTCAGGTCTTTCCACAAAGGGACTCAGCTGTTGAACCAAAAAGGGATCTATTGAAGGGGAATATCTAGTCCGGGGTGTACTTGTAACATTGCACTTTGGCACCATGGTCTGCTGAATAGGGGGAGAAAATGGAACCGAATGAGTAGATGTAACAACTGTCTGTGCCGGAGAGGTCATTGGCGCCAAAGTCATGGTCGGTGCTGAAGTGTTTTTTGTAAGATCAACAGTAGACGGCACAGATACTGATTTTGTTGTTTTTGATACCAGAGCAGAAGACAATGACATTTTTGGAAATTTGTCCTTTGGTTCCAAAGAAAATGTCGGAACTCGGGATTTTTGAGATTTGGAGTCATGTAACTTAGGGGAAGACGGTATCGAATGACTCCCTTTTTTTGTCTCAAACTTTAGAGATTTTGAAATCTCCACCTCAGAAAGACCCTCACCAAAGGGACATTTCAATAAGTCTTTCAGAATTAATTTGTTAGTCTCTCTGTAAGAATTTGGGCACTAAAGCCCTTACAAATATCACAAGGAGGCTGAATTTCCAGGAGAGGGACACCCAGACAATAAACGCAAGAAAGATGCCCATCAGAATTGGACATCTTTCTGCCACAGTCCTTACAATGTTTGAACCCGAAGGTTTCCTTTTGTTTCTCTGCCATGTCTTGTTAAAAACAAAGGAACGCATGCGCTCTCTCTCTCTCTCACACACACACACACACACACACACACACACACACACACACACACACACACACACACAGTGAAAAAAAGGTTGAAGTAGGGGAAAGAAAAAGGTTTAGAAAAGTAAACACCCCTTTTTTTTTCAATTATATACCAACTATGGTATATGTAGAATAACCACAAGGGTAAAGGAAAGAAAGAGACAGGAGAAAAAATACCAACTATGGCATTGAAAGGTTACCAATGGTAAGAGGGAAGGAGAGGCCTAATACCAGCAATGGTAGAGATGTACCCCGAGGTAAAAACGGGGATAGAAAGTTTCAAAGTCACTCACACAAAAAAAGTTAAAAAATAAGTATTAAGATATGAAAATGTTCTGAAGCAGAACAGTAAACAAATCAAAAAAATTCTGAGCACTTGGCTGAGAGCATTGCCTGACACGTCCAATTTTCTACACAGCAAATGAGATCTGAGGTAATGGGAAGAGGCGCAGTATGGCTACAGTCTTAGCTTGAGAGTTTTTGGCTGGCGTGAACTTTGTATAACAGCCAAGATGGTTTAGAGGATTCAGAACCGATCCCATCAGTCAAGAGTGAATGAAGACTGACATCAGATAGTTATTTAGCTGGGACTACCCACAGCACAGGCATCAGACTATACAAACTAGCAAGTCAATTGTCCCCGAAGTTAGATTTGCAAGAAATGAAAAATCATTATAGACCAATGCAAAGTTAGTCAACAGTCCATTCACCTCTCAAGCTACTCTCTCTCACTATGCAGAGGAAAGATGCAAATCTTGCCACCCACACACTGAATGGGGAATTCAAAGCAGAATGTGTACAACCTGGCATTCAGGATGGCCTAGAATAAAATAAAGACAAACTACATTAGGCCACCTTCATTACACTGTACTACGTTACATCCCCTTCTTTCAAATGTTAGAGTCTCACTATATTTTGCTGAAAGGTTTATAAACAAATACATAGCATTTAAAATAAAACACTTTCCTTTACTGCATTTGTGTGCACTGCCTCAATAAGAATAAATTCCACTGTTACTCTAATTTAAGTGCAAAATGCTTCAAATATACAGTATTTTATTTATACCAAGAACAAAGTCAAACATTTCATTTATACAACAGCAGCATATTCAATAAATTTAATTCAAAATGCTATGTCCTAAGTGCTCTCTGAATACACAGCTGGCCTTCTAAGTAACCTTCCAATTTATAGAATCTTTGGGAAAATATACTGTTTACAGGTCTGACAGTGAATAACAAATGCTGCAGGTCTAAGTCTTTATCAGATAGCCTATGTGGATGTGATGTCCTGAATTCAAAGGAGTATTCTTCTGCACAATCTAATGCTTCTAGAAATGCTACTTGGGGCAGCTTTTTTAGATTATGGCAACATAATTTTTGGATTACAGCTTTGCTGCAGGCATCATGAATGCAGTCTCTATTTAACACAGTCATAAGAAGTCATATTTTTTTCACAAAATTATCTCAAATTTCATCTGCATAACTTTTCATCCTCAGTAAAAACGAAAGTTCTGGGTTGTTCATACTGCTTCAGAGAAGCTCCTTTGGGCTGCTTCTCCACAAAACCTCCTCTATCAAAATAAGGCAGTCCATCATCTTGCTCTCTTGATTCCATCATTATTTTTGTCTACACTGAAGTCTCTCTTTAAATGAATTCAGGTTTTCATGCTGACGTAAGGAAGCAGAGGTAGGTATTCTGTTTATTGTACAAGTCACTAACTGATGGACTGATGAAAGCTAGTTCACAAGGATGTGCTCCTAACTTTTTCTCTGCTGAACAAGCTCTTCAATTCTTCTCCACTCAGCCATCAGAGCAGTATCACCCGCACATTAGCATCGTATTACACTACGCCAGCCAATTTCAGTAAGGTCAGAGACTTGCAAATGTTGCATTGAAGTGTCCAGTCTGAAGTGCAAGGAATTATTAACATTAATGTTTTTTTTTTTTTTTGTCCCCTTAACATCATTTTACCAGCCCAGCTCCTAAGTGCCTCAGTCTCTACTCCAGGTCTACCAGCTGATCTCCTACCACCCCCACCCAAGGACTTACTCCAATATTACTGAGGCTGGTCGTGGATCCTAAGGGCATCCTGCTGCCCCAACCACCTTTGCATCAGTTTGGGGGGGGGGTCTTTATATGCCCTATACACCACGCTTTCCCACCCCCTGCACTCGTCAACTAACTAAATCTGAGGGAATCTCCTATCTTTGGACCATCCCCCTGTTTACAGAAAGTCTTCAATGAACACCCTCACACCCAATTCAGGTATGCCCATTCCTCCCTGCTGCTCCATCAGTCACCCATGCCATTAATTGGACCTTGGTCGCCTGGGCTGTAGTCAAGGCTTTATCCATCTATGCAATCATAGCAGCATTTATTGACATTAATGTTCACATTTAAATAATGTGAACTGCCATTACTTCTATGATACTGCAACTATGTCTTCATTATTATTTTTTACTTAGTTAATCAGGGCCTAAACCACTGACACTTTGCACTAATCCAAAACTAATGAACACTATGTTGTTCAATATGTTACAGCATGCCCCTCTCCCCCATGATGGGTGTGTGGTACCTCTGTATGTAGCACACATGATACTGCAACATACAAGTAATACATTTTAAAATACACTTCTGACTGCTTATTTCACTAGGCAAACGTCATTACCATATTAATGCAGCACAATTAATATCACTAGATTAAAACAGTCTGACTAAACTGCAATGTATAACAAATGTAGCAAATAAAAACTTACTTGGCAATTAATTCAAATATGAATGTGCGTTTTCCAAATTTGTTCACAACTTTCAAGCAATACTGTAACATCATCACTTTGCAAGACTAAAACAATTCAGATGGAATTCCTTTACTTCCTGCAGCCTTGTTGCTAGCAAGGAGTTTGAGAGCCCATTTAAATTCACTTCCCAGGATGACTGTCTACATATGTATCAGTGATGTAAGGTCCTGCTAAAATAGTTCTTCTTTGTATACATGTCATATCATCTTAATATCTTTTGTATCAACTAGGTCCCTCCCTTTAGCTTTTTATTATGCCCACTTATATCTGGAAGTTTCCCTTACTACTGCCTAAACTCTTGCAGAGATCTCATCTTTCCCATCTTACATTCTTCCAGTTGCTTGAACTGCAAATTTACATACATCTCATTATGTCATCTTGCTATTCTCAGATACTCTTGTTATGGATTTTTAAAAATATTGCTTAAAATGTAGTCTACAACATAAAATGAAATAGTATAGAATTAAGGTGGAGTTTAAGAACACATAATATTGTGCTGAGGCATAGGTTTTGTTTCTTTTACTTCAGCTGTATTTCTTGTAGACAGCGTTTTATTTTATTTATTTATTTATTTTATTATTTGTTTGTATTTGTTTACCGGGAGGACCACTGGGACAAAAGTGAGCCTATTTTCAGTGGAGGCATGGGGAGAAAACTCTGAAACCAAAAACAGACATTATACAAATTAGTAACAGGCAATACAATAAACTAGGCAGTGTACAATAAATTAAACAGTATATCAGTTATAAAATACAAGGCTGCATTACAAATAACATTTTAAGTATGTAAGACATAACATGCTCTAGTCAATAGGCTTTACAACAAAAGGAAGAAACTGTTCTCCAAGGGTAAAAAGGAATAAATTCCAAATTGCAAAAACTCCCTCCTTAGCCTCAACAAGCAAATTAGATTAGTAGTGAAAACCTCCAAGGCCAATTATGAATCGAAACTAGCCTCCAAAGCAAAAGGAACCATAAAGTCTTCTTCAGTTTCATCAGGAACCTCTGTGGGAAAGCCCAGGTTTGTTCCAAATTAGTACTTAACAGTATCGTTTACACTAATCCTGTTGACTTAGCCAACCTGCTGGCAGATAGGTTCAGTGCAAACTTCACCCCGACCCCCCCCAAAGGCCCTTTTGACATCCCTGATACGTGTCCCATGCCTCACATCTCCGTAGATCAAGTGTTACAGGCCCTATAAAAGGCAAAGAACACAGCTTTCATGGGATCTGACAGTATCACAGGATGTATTCTTCGCCATTTCCAGCAAGAAGTGGCTTCGCCATTGAACATCCTGTTCAACCACAGCCTAAGTACAAGCTTCATTCTAGCAGAGTGGAGAACTGCCATTGTCATCCTCTTGCCCAAAGATGGTGCCAGTAATGACCCTGGAAACTATCGCCCCATTAGCTTGACAAGTCTGATCTGTAAAGCCATGGAGCGTATTATCATGGATCTCAGACAAGGACATAGGCAATCTCCAAGCAATTGACCTCACCCAGTTTGCATTCGTTAAAGGCAGATCTTGCCTGTTGAAGCTAGGTGACTTCTTTGAGACTGTCACCAAGGTCTTGGATGAGGGAAAGTCAGTGCATAGAGCTTACCTTGACTTGGCCAAGGCCTTTGCAACAATCCCCCAACTCAGGCATCATCGAAAAATTAACACAACATGGTGCAAATACCTATCTCATCAGGTGGGTGGCTAACTGGCTCACAGACAGGACCCTCAAAGTCAAAATAGGCACCTCCAACAGCAGACCTGTCACAAGTGGAGATCCCTAGGGATCTGTCCTGGGACCCTACTGTTCAGCATCTATTTCTCGGAGGTCCAGGCAAAGACAAAAGGACTGTGACTGACCAAGTTTGCAGATAGCTACAAGTAGGGTGTTGTCATTGACTCCCCAAATGATGTTAACGTACTGCAAGAGGGTCTCACAGCAACTAATGACTGGTGCCAAAGTCATGGCCTCAAGCTAAATGCAAAAAAATGTATCATCATACCATTTGGCAAAATCATGACCCCCTACCAATTACCACATCAAAGGGAACCCCCTAAGCACACAACCTGTAGTGTGAGACCTGGGTACTCAGGTTGGTAACGACCTCACATTCGACCATCATGTATCGGCGGTGGTCAGAAAGGCCTTTTTACTTGGTTTATCTCATAAGTAAAGGGACTGCATCCAGAAAAAAGGAGGTCATCTCCTCTCTATACTCCTCCCTCATTAGACCAATAATGGAGTACAACGCCCCGTTTGGGATATACCTCTCCAAACATCTACATCAACTGGAAAGGCCACTGAAATACCTCACAAAGAGAATCCAAGTTTCCAACACCTGTCCTATGCAGACAGGCTCAAATCACTATCACTCTACTCGGTATAAGACAGATTGCTCAGGGGTGATACACATCTCACCTACAAGGCAATCTCATACCATGCCCTATTAGAGTTGCTCTATATATGTAAGTCTAACTCCTCATGCACTAACTGCTCAAAAGTCCTGAATTTAATATGCGACATGAACAAAACCTGCTGGAGAGACAGGTTCGTCTCCCAGAGGCTGCCCCATCCCTGGAATATACTTCCCATACACGTCAAACAGAGAACCTCGGTGACCCTCTTCAAGTGCATTCTTGATGAGTGGATGGGAAACCAAAAATTTGTCCCAGGGATTCCACCTGTGTCCCTCAGTGACAGGGGCAAAAGTAAAAAAGCGTAAAGCACATCCAGAATGCATTAACTGAAAACACGGTGATACATTTAATGCATTCTAGATGTGCTTTACACTTTTTTATTATTGTGTGGATTTTGTTCTGTTGAACCTTCCAGTGCCTTACTTTTGGTTTTCAGTCTGCTTTTGGCACTTTTTTCCCCACAACAAATTTAGGTTACAGCAAGAGTCTAGTTTGGACCAAACTAGAATTTCCTCTAGTATGGGGATATTATTGCCGGGAGGGATATACAGGACTATAATACAGATATTTTTACAGTTATTCATTTTTATGTGGGTTATTAGTATTTCGGCTGTGGAAAATGTGGGGATGGGTTTCTTGTACAAGACTATATTAAAAGTACTATGACATAGCAAAGCAACACCTCCACCTTTTTTGGAGCCTATCCATTCTTAGGTAAGCAAAACCTTGGAGAAAGGAATTCAGTTTTTTATGTATGGTTTTAGTGAAGTCTCAGCTGCTGCTATAATATCTGTCTTATGTTCAATCCAGGCATGCAGATCTGGAATTTTACTTTTGATGGTTTGGAGGTTCAGGATACTGAAGTTGAGAGATTTATGACAGTTGTTTTGGTGAGTGGGGGGGGGGCACTGGGGGGGTGAATGTCACCACATAGGATTAGGTTAGAGTGTGTGTGTGGGGGGGGAGATTAATAGGTTGTAATTTTCTCTTGGAATTGTATTCATGTGCTGAATTTGGCTTTATTTTTTTTCCCTGAAGGGGTAGAATTCTTAGCTTAGCGAAGAGGGTGCTGTCTATTGTGTACAGACTGGGAGATATATCAGAGAAGGAAGTGAGTTTTGGGAAATGAGCAGCACTCATGTGTAGCTTTGTAATATACATTGTTGGTTTGAGGTGAAGTTAATAGATGCAGAAAGAGAATGGTTAGAGAGAGGTTAAGTACTGTGAAGTTGGTAATGAGTGTCCTGCTGCAAAGGAGTGGTATGAAGAGTTGGGAAGCGTATAGTTTTATTTGCATAAAGAACTCTACTGTGAAGAGAGGGAGGTAGTGTACAGGAGGCTAAGGTGGTTGGTGGCCAATTAGAGCAATTAGTATGATGGGGGAGGGGGTTGAATAGGAGTTGAGAAGGTGGGAGGAGGCTGGGTTAGGACAAATGACTGTCTGGAGGGTCAGATTGGCTGAAGAGAAGGTGGGAGGAGATTGGGTTAGGACAAATGTAAGACTAATTTATCAGGGGTGGGTGGGAATGCGGGAGGGTACAGGGTGGAGTAAGCCCGAGCGTAATGAGGACTAACAGAGCGGGCAAGCCCTTTTCCTAGTAGACAAAGAAGAAAACAAAAACAATCAGCAAGGTATGAAAATTAGGGAAGGAAGCTAGCCAACAAAATTGAAAAATCAAGGTGGAGGGACTGCAGATACATAATCAGGGGAGGCAACTAGGGCAAGTGGAGAGGTGGGAGGGAAGAGCTGGAGTGTACAAAGGACAGAAAAGAGTATGTAGTAAGTGTACAAAAGATAGGAAAGATAGCAAGAGTGTGGGAAGGTGATCTACTGGAATGAGAGAGGAAACACGGTAGAGTACCTAGGTAGGAGACAAAGGAGGTAATTAGCACAGTACAAGGCCACATACACATGGGAAGATAGGAAAAATGGGTGGGTAGGCTAACACGGAGACAGGGGCTAAAATTAGAGTAAGAGAGGTTTTAGGGTGATGTTTAACTGAAGTATTATGAAACCCAGGCTAAAATAGGAAAAAAAGGTTTTGCTTTTTTTAATGTTATACTTTTACACAGTGTGTGCATAACTTATTGGGTACAGCAAAATCTTACGATATGACTTGAATTTTTTGTTTTGTATTTATATTGCTCTATTTGATACCTTCGTGGAGACTCAGTCTGACCTTCCATGAGCATGTAAAAAAAAAAAAAAGTTTAAATGCTGCTATCATCTCTGTTCATTTGATTTGAAAAGAAGCACAACTCTGCATTCCGTTTAACGTATCCCCCTCCCCGCACTGCCTTTTGTTTGGTCACTTCTAAAGCCTCTGGACCCACCTCATTTTGCCATCTTAAATATTCTTTCTAATTGGAGTAACTCTGTTGCCACCTCCTGAATATTACATACTTTTGTCCACAGTTTTTAAGACACTCTTAACCAAGTCTAAATCCCTAAATCTGTTCTTTACCTCAACTTCATATCAAGCTGAGTTTGTAACTAGTCGACCTGGGGCTTTCTTTCTGATTTCTTTTTCTTAATTTAATTTTAAGCATTGCTATAAGAAGCTGAAGGCCGGAGCCACAATCAGCTCCAGGCCATGTTTTTGCTTAGAGCACAGAGCTCCTCCATCCCCGATTACCTAACTGCAAAGTAAATGTCACTTTACTACTTAACACCAGATGATATCCACACAAAGCCACCTCTTAGGCTGTTATGACCACTGAATTATGCTGCCAAAATTCTACTAGTTTGTCTCACTTGATTTCGTACTCCAAGGCCAAATGTGCCCATTATTACAGCTTTTCTCTGACAAACAACTTTAACATTCCAGTCACCTATGATAAATATATCAGCTTTTTTGATATTATTTCTATAAGCGCTGTAGATACTCATAAAAAGTGGTTGAGTTCCTCCTTTTTGGATCTTCAGTTGGAGCATATATTTGCATCACTATAAATACTGAATGCCTTGCCCTGGAGTTACTGATCATTCTTTTGTTTTTTTTTTTTGTTTTTTTTTAACTAAGCACTTACTCCAATATCCTTTTAACTATGAGAGCTACTCCATTTCTTCTGCAAAATGCCTGTCTACCATAGAAGATCTGATAATTACCTTATGTGAAATTACTAAAATGGTACAAAAATGTAAATGTAAAATGAAGTTTCAAGACTTCATGAAGCTTCAAATAATAATCTACATATATGATTAATTTGATATGAATAATTTGCTTATTTGTGCTCAGCATTTGCTCAGAACGTGTAAGCATTAAATAAGCTGCTAATTACTATAGCACTCAACCTTCCTCATTACCTACAGGAAAACAGTTTTTGTACTTACTTTTCTCACTTGCTTAGAGAAAAACAGCTCTTGTACTCACTTTCCTCACTTATCTAGAGGAAAATAGTTTTTTATTCAGGCATGTCCCAGTGTTCTCTCCTGTCTATCTGATGAATTTGGACATCTTGAGGGAGTGTAGAAATTGCCTCATGTACACAGACAACCCTCTCCTCCTACCACCCAACACTACAAAGTGTGAGAGATTCACTTATCTTGCCAAAGTGGAAGTAAAGCTCTCTCCAACCAAGAATGAACTTGACAGTCAAGAGGAGAAGGCAAACATTTGCACCATACCACACTAATCACATAGTCACACTAAACCTACACTACCAAAATCCACACATAGTAACACAAAAACTTTCGCAGAGGCTCTCAATAATAATCTGTCTAAGCAACAGAGACCTCCAAAGAAGAAATGCAAGCAACCTCCATCCCCCAACACAACCCAAATGACACAGCCCACAGACTCAATGTGCCACTCAACCACAGCCAATAAGGCAAAACAACGTACCCAACACACAAGTCATAGGTGACTATAGTCAGGCACACTGATGTCCCACTCATCAGGCTAAACAAGGAGAAGGTTACTGTCACAGCTGCTTGTCGGGTGCCAGCATCTGCCACATAACCGACGCAATCAGGTCACTCCACAACAAGTACAAATATGACTCGGTCATTGTCCAAGTTGGTGTGAATGACCTGAGATGTACCTCACTGGACATGAAAAGAGACTAGGAAGAGCTCTCTGATCTTGTAGCCCAGGCAGGTATGACCCTAGCCCTGAGTAATATTCTGTCATCGCCAAGAATGATACTGCAGTACAAGGACAAAATGACAGACTTCAACAATTGGTTAAGCTTCTGGTGTCATTCTAAGGGGATCCAGTATCTGTCTGCTTGGGATGACATGGTTGACAGACTACGATGCTTTGGCAGAGATGGCCTGCACCTGTCGCCCCTGGGATTCCAGATACTGGTTAAGGCTCTTACCACCCCTATAGTGCCTTTTTTAGGCAAGGTTCAAATGACATTCACCACCATAACAGGAACAGGCAAGCAAAAACTGAGGGTAATGCTACTCAATGCTAGAAGTCTAAATCTCAAAATGCACTCACGAGGAACTTCTTAAAATGGAGAACATCGATATCTGTGCAGTGACTGAGACCTGGTTCAAGGCTCCAGACAGCGCCCCTGCACTACCAGGCTATAACTCATACCACACTTTTCGGCCATGTAACCTGGACCGAAACACCAAAGGCGGAGGTGTGTCCATATTCATTAAGGATATCCAACCCTCCAGGCTAGTTGCTCAGCATAATGCATCCGAAGTTATTCAAGTGCAACTAACTCTGGGCAAAACTACAATCCAAATTGTAGCTTGCTACAGATCCCCCATCATGCCCCAGGATTCCCACTTCCCTTTTCTTGATGTACTGGAAAATATTAGGGTTCAACCAAACACCCTAATAATGGATGACTTCAACTACCCCACCATTAACTGGGAAAACTACTCGTGCACCAACTCCTTAGGTCAAAGCCTTCTGGAATTCATAAACTCCAATGCCCTGGATCAACATATCCGCACCCCCATCAGGGGCAACACTATCCTAGACCTAGTCATTACCAACATGAGTGACCGGTGTTCCACACCTGAAGTCAACTCCTGGTTGGTCCGATCCAACCATAAGCTAATCACCTTTGATATCCACATCCCGCCCCCACCACCCATCAAGGAAACCACGGTAATCTGGTGGTCCCCTGCCATAAGCAAACTGTACAACAGAAGGAAGAAACTGTTGCAAAAGAGAGTAAAATCCCATGAGTGGAGGGGCTCCCTGGTCAGCCTCAGTAAGAAGCTGAGATCCCTTATAAGATTCTCCAAAGCTAGCTACGTAACAAAATCGCCACTAGTTCTAAGGACAACTACAAAGCATTCTATGGCTATGTGAAGAATCTCGATGGCAACACACAGATCTGCTCTGAGTTACATCACAACAGCACAAAACTTACTGAACCAACTGATATTGCCAACATCCTGGCAGATAGGTTCAGTGCCAACTTTACCCCCCCCCTCATCCCCTAAATGGACCATATCTATACATGAAGAATGCAGAGTCCCTGTAATCACAACTACGTAGGTAAAAGCTGCACTCTCTATGGCCAAAAACACAGCATCCATGGGACCGGACAACATCCCAGGTTGCGTTTTACATGAATTTCAGAATGAACTGGCTCCCCACCTAAGCACCATGTTCAATAATAGCCTTGCATCAGGCTTTGTGCCCGCTGAATGGCGCACAGCAACAGTTATTCCACTCCGCAAAGGGGGAGCCACCACTGATCCCGGGAACTATCGCCCTATTAGTCTGACGAGCCTGGTCTGCAAGGCCATGGAAAGTATCATCATGGAACTCATAAACAAAGACATTGGTAACCTCCAAATTCTGGATCCATCCAGATCGGGTTTGTGAAAGGCAGATCTGCCTCCTGAACCTGATCGACTTCTTTGAGGCAGTCACCAAAGCCGTAGATGAGGGTATGGTGGTTCACACAGCCAATCTTGACCTCGCCAAGGCTTTCGACACAATCCCCACATTCTGGAATTATAGCTAAACTAGGTATAAATCCCTACATTACAAGATGGGTTGCCAACTGGCTCAATGACAGAACCCACACTGTAAAAGTTGCAGACTCCAAATCTGACCTCAAACCAGTGACAAGTGCAGTACTACAGGGTTCAGTCCTGGGACCTCTCCTGTTTGGTATCTATTTCTCTGAAGTACAGGCTAACACAGAAGGCCTCCGGCTAACGAAGTTTGCAGATGACTACAAACTAGGAGCCATAGTCAAGTCCCCAAATAATGTGGACATCCTACAGAAGGGCCTCGCTGAGACAAATGCCTGGTGTCAGAGCCATGGCCTCAAGCTCAATACCAAAAAGTGCAGTGTCATCCCCTTTGGTAAAAACTCTGTACCCATGACCTACCACATAGACAGCAATGACCTTAACACTGAATGTGTGATAAGAGACCTTGGGAACCAGGTGGACAATAGGCTCTCCTTTGATAGTCACACAGCCACAGTAGTCAGGATGTCCTTCTACATGGCACACCTCATCATAAAAGGGTTCTCATCCAGGAAAAAAGAGGTCATTATTCCCCTCTACTCGACACTCATTAGACCCACTATAGAGTACAATGCCCTTTTTGGAATGTACCTCACAAGACATCTGCAGCAGCTGCAAAGGCCACATAAGTACTGCACAAAGAGGATTAGTTGTCTCAAACAAATGCCCTACACTGACAGTCTCAAAAAACTCCAGCTTTACTCTGTAGCATATCGCTTACTCCGAGGTGATCTCTGCCCATCATATAAAGCTATGTCAAACACGGAGCTGCTGGACATGCTACACCTAAAGAAATCCCAATCCCTCCGAGCTACATGCTCTAGGGACCTAAACCTTGTCACCACAATAAACAGGACATGCTGGAGGGATAGATTCCTGTCCCAGAGATTTCCCATACTCTGGAACAGGCTACCCATCTATGTCAAGCAAAGTTCTTCATTAGCACTCTAAGAAAAACCTTGATGAGTGAATAGGAAATACACTCCGGGGATCACTTCTGTGTCTCTGCTCGACAGGGGCACAGGAAAATAACTTTCTTGGGTGGCGTAAGCCAGGGAACCTTGTTGGCTAGGTTTTCGTAGGCCCTTGGGCCGATAGCCTAGTACCTACCTATGAAACTATGAACCTATGAATTACACAAGCACAGAACTAAAACAAGCCTGCTCCAACTTCCCCAACTACCTTCCTTAAACTGTACAAGTAATCTACTACTCTTAGATGACTGTGCAATGCACCTTGAAGATTTGCAGGGCTCTTGCTCGATAGCACTTGCATTTGTAGCCCGTATAACATATAAGCTTTGTCTTCATACATCACAATGAACAAGTGTTATTCAAGTATTCTTGCTAATCTTTCTTTCCTTAGCTGATTAGACACCATCACTTAACCTGCCTGCAGATGCCGCCAACTTCTTTTAAGTAGTATGGCTGCACTTCTTTCTTCACAACAGGTTACTGTTATTGCCACTGTTTCAATGGCACAGCTCAAAGTATTATCGTTTCTTAAACTTCTCAGTATACTACATAAGCTCTTAAGCTTCTCTTCAGTTAACACTAATTATTTTTATTTATTTTATTTTACATTTGTTGACCAGGTTAGTCCAACTGAGCCTAGTGGCTCATTTTCAGTGGAGACCTGGGGAGAAAAGCTCCAACAATAAAATAAAATTTAATGGCAAATCATAAATAAGTATTAGATACAAATAAAAAAAAAAAGTCTAGTTGTTTAAGAGAAAGGCAGCGGTGAAACTGGTAAGTGAGGTTTGCAGCAAATCTAGCCACTTTATTGTAGGTAGATTAGAGTTTGGTTAGCAGTGAGGAGTTCAGATTGGTAAAGATCTGACAGCTATACAATAGAATAGGAAGGAGGTATGCATGTGACAGGGTTGTTTTTGCCTTGGAAGTTAAGTACTTTTTATTTCAGTATAGGAGTCCCAGTTTTTGGTGTTTCTTTTTAATACAATTAGACACATGTAGATCAAACTTAAGTTGGTCATAGATTGTGACATCTAGTAGTTTTCTACTTGGTTCAACAGTGAGTAGTGTTATTGCTGGAGAGTATAGTAAAAGTAGATTTAAGATTTGAGAGATTTTTGGGGAGAAAGAGTACCAGCTTAGTTTTCTTACGTTTGAGGATTAGTTTGCTGTTAAGAGCCAGGATTCAATGGAGGAAAAGGACATTACAGTTGTGTACACTTACCATAAATGTAGATGTTAGAGTGTATTCACTGTTGCAGCCATTACATTTGGGTAATCTGCTGGCAGGTTGCCCTCAGTCGGCCTGAATTCCAAAGTCTTGGGTCCTGCGTCGGATGAGGTCTTCTCTTCCATGACGTCAGGGGATAAAAAACATGCAGCCGACGCCATTTTCTTTAGTTTTTCTTGCCCCCGATGTCAGGTGCCCCCAAAAAGGTAGCAATATTTTATATATATATATATATATATATATATATATATATATATATATATATATATATATATATATATATATACATATACACACACACACACACACACACACACACATCAAAATAAACTTTACCTTCATCTACAAGCAAATACACCACATAGGTTGTAGAAGATGGAGAAGGAAAGATAAACTGTAGAATGACAGGGGGATGGCGGGAGGGTAACCTGGACTGCAACACTGAATACACTCGAACATCTACATTTATAGTAAGTGTACACAACTGTACTATGTTCTTCATGTTTCACTGTTGCAGTCATTACATTTGGGTAGAATCCCAAAGCTATGGTTGGGAGGCTGGAGCTAAATAGCATTAGGTGCGGTTATAAGGCCCTGCAGCACTGCAGTGGCAAAGCCTGCCCTGGACTTAGAGTAGAGAGGCAAATGGTAATGCTTTGTAAAAGTGTGAACAAACTCCAAGTAGCAGCCTCTAGAATGTCTTTGGTTGGTACTCCCCTGAGAAAGGCTGCTGAAGTAGCTGCAGCTCTGTGGAATGAGACCTAATGCCCTTGGGCACAGGTTTTCCATGGTGTAAGTAGCAGAAACGGATGCAGTGGCTTATCCACTTTGAAATTGTCTGCTTTGAAATAGCCTTTCCTTCTGATACTGCAGCACATGACACTAGTAATTGCTCAGTTTTTCTTAGAGCTTTAGTCCTGCTCAAGTAGAATCTTAGCTGTCTGTGTAAATCCAAGGAATGCAGAATTCTCTCCCCTTTGTTCTGCGGATTTGGATAAAAAGTTGGCAGATGAAGTGTTTGGTTGAGCCACACTGGAAACCACCTTAGGCATAAAAGTAGGATTTGTCCTCAGAGACACCCTGTCTGGGTGAAATATGATAAAAGGCTCTACAGCCATGAGGGCCTGTAGCTCTGAAACTCTTCTTGCTGAAGTAATTGCTAGTAGCAGAGCTGTCTTCCATGATAAGAACTTTACATCAGCGGTAGCAGCTGGTTCAAATGGAGGCAGGGTGAGCTTTTCCAACACATAATTGAGGTCCCATGTAGGTAATGGTGATCTTCTAGGAGGCCTTAAATTTTTGGCTCCTCTAAGATACTGCTTTAGTAAAGGATGAGAAAAGATTGGTGGCTCTGTATTGTAATGAGCCGAAATGGCAGAGGCATGGATCTTGATTGATGAGAAAGATAGGCCTTTGTCAAGCATCTCAGTTAAGTATTGTAATATCTGAGGAATATGTGTTCTGCTGTATCAGTTCCTTGTCCTTGATTCCAAGTACAGAGTCTTTTCCATTTGCCAGCATAAGATTTTCTAGTACTAGGCCTTCTGGTTTCCAAAATGACATCCATCACAGCTTTACTGAGCGGTGTCGTTTGTATGATTACATGATTAGCCATGCTGCCAGGTTCAGGGTCTGCAGTTGATTGTGCAGGATCTGATTGTTTTGCTGGGACAGTAGTTGTGGTCGTTGAGGCAAGGTCCAAGCTGGGTATTGAGACAAGTTCCTTAGGACTGGGTACCAGTATTGACGGGGCCAGTCCGGGGCAATTAATATCTTTGGCTTCTCTTGTCTGACTTTTAGGAGGACCTTGGGTAGAAGAGGCAGAGGAGGAAAGGCGTAAACTGATAGGTTTTTCCAACTGAAGGATAGGGTGTCCACTTTCCATGATTCTCTGTGATAAGTCCTTGTGCAGAATCGTTTCACTTGATAATTTTGAGGAAAGGCAAATAGATCTATGTCTGGGCTCCCCCATTTCTCTGTTATCTTGCTGAAGACTTGCGGATTTAATTTCCACTCGTGAGGATCCATAAAGTTTCTGCTTAAATTGTCTGCCATATTGTTTTGTTTTCCTGGCAGGAATTGAGCTTGAAGATGTATTTGGTAGGTCAAAGCTGTGTCCCACAGTGCCATGGCTAATCTGCAAAGGGGGTATGAGTGTGTTCCCCCTTGCTTGTTTATATACCACATGACTGTGGTGTTGTCCGTCTTTATCAGTAGTTGTCCTGGAAGTCCTTGAAGGCTGTTAGGGCATTTTGAAGAGCTAGCATCTCTTTCTGGTTGATATGTAGATGCATTTGGTTTGGTGCCCATATGTCCTGAATGCATCTTCCTGCCATGTGGGCCCCCCAGGCATAATCTAATACGTCTGTTGTTAAGGTTTGGCTGGCAGGGGGTAGAGTGAAGGGCCGTCCCATGTTTTGGTGACAGGCCTTTGCCCACCATAGAAACTCCTGCTGCAGGTAGGGAATGAGAGGAATAATTGTTTCCAGACTGTGTGAATGTTGACTCCATAACTTTTTAGATACCATTGAAGTATCCTCATATGCAGTCTTGCATATGGAATTAGTAGGATGCAGGATGCCATGAAGCCCAGAGCCTGCAGAATTTGTCTTGCAGAAGACTGGATTTTTGTTGCCATCAGTTTGAAGTAAGTAGTCAGTTGCCTTTGTTTGTCTGGCGTGAGGTATGCCATCTGGGAAGTTGTATTCAAGCTTGCACCCAGCAATGTTATCTTTTGAGAGGGTACCAGTTGTGATTTTTTTTTGTTTATTGTGTACCTTAGACATGTTAGAAGCCTTTTCACAAATGCCAGGTGTCATAGAAGAGTGTCCTTGTTCTCTGCTTGAATGAGACAGTCGTCCAAGTAAGGATATATTTGTATACTTCTTTGTCTGCAAAATGCAATTACTGGTGCCAGGCACTTTGTAAAGACCCTGGGCACAGAAGGTAAGCCAAAGGGCAGTACAGAGAATCGGTAATGCATTAAGCCAGCCTTGAATCTGAGGTATCTTCTGCACGATTGTCTTATTTGGACATGCAGGTATGCCTCTTTTAGATCTAAAGTCACCAGCCAAGCATGCTTGCCCAACATGGGCAGAAGCTGCTGCAAAGTGAAAATTTTGAATTTTGAAATGTCCAGATATGTGTTCAAAATCGATAAATCCAGTACTGGCCGCCAGGCCTTGCCCTTTCTGGGTACCAAGAACAGTCTTGAGTAAAAACCTTGTCCTTTTTCCTGTTCTGGTACTGTTTGAATGGCCCCCATATCCATGAGGGACGTAACCTGTTTCTGTGCCTCTGCCCATTGATTTTTTGGCAGATCTGGCCAACCATTTGCCATTGGCAGAGTGTGGAAATGGAATCTGTATCCCTGTGATATGATGTTTAGTACCCACTTGTCCTGGGTTGTTAACTGCCAATTTTGAGCAAAAAGTGCTAATTTCCTCCCTATGGGTGCTGCCAAAAGATAAGTGCTTGGTGTAGGCAGAGGGAAGTCATTGTGATTGCTTTCTGTAGATTTGCGCTTTATCTCATCCAGATTTGGAGGTGGATGCGCCCCATTGCATTGACCTGTAAGAGTCTTGCGCCTGGTATCTGTAACCCTTAGGGCATCTGGACTTGCCCCTTTGAGCTCTGTCTGATACAGGAAAGGGCCAATTTTTTGTAGGCCAGTGTCTACGGAATCTGGGTGGCTGCACTTGTAAGAAGTCTTTAACAGTTTGCATAGACTGAACTTTGTCTTCCATTTTCTTTAAAACCTCTTCTGCCTTAATACCAAACAGAGAATCATGCTGTAAAGGTGCATCTAGCAATTTAGCTTTAACACGGTCAGGCAAATTTTGTTCCTTTAACCAGGCATGCCTCCTACTCACAGATCCAGTAACTGCAGCCCTGCAGGAGGCCTCTAAGGAATCAAAACCACATTGCAAAGTATGCTTTCCAACTTGTTCAGCTGCATGCAATAATTCCTGCAATTTTTTATTTTCTGCACATTCTGAAATCAACATCATTTTCTGTTTCAGCAATTCCATAACATGTTGTTGGCACTTAAGCATATGAAATTGACAGTTTAAGGCCCTGATTGCCAAGGTTGCAGATGTATAAACCTTTTTTCCCCATCTGGCCAGTGCCCTTGAATCCCTATCAGAGGGGGTAGGGTTTTTTGCTGAAGCCTTAACTCCCATTGGACTATGTGAAATAGTTTCAGGATCAGCAGCAGGGTTTCTAAATAAAAAATTATGAGAGTCAGGGACCCTATAATATCTGTCAGGCTTACTGGGAGCCGGAGGTAAGGAGTCAGGGGTCAAGCTTGACTCCGAAAACACATCATCCACAATGTCTAAAACAGGGGGAATGGCTAAAGGTTTGTGCTGAGGGAGAAGAAGGAAATCCCTGAGCTTCTTTTTTGATTCTGAGAAGTCTTGACTCTCCCAGTGAAAATGCTCCCTCAAAGTATGCAGGGTTTCTCTAAATGAATAATCCTCAGGACAAGATGCGGATGGAACAGACTCCTCAGCATCAGAATCCTCATAAGGAGGTACAGATAATTCCTGATCAGAAGAGGAATCAGAAGAAACAGAAACCTGATCTGAAGATTCATAATCAGTGTCTTGCCTAGGCCTCTTCTCTGGAGGGGGATGGGTACCCCTGATCAAGGTAATAAGGTCTTCAGCCATTTTGATCATCTGTTTTTTAGGCATGGAGGCCTGTGCACGTGGCTCATGCATCGTTTTTTTTTGGTTTAGAAGTTGCTTTTGTCTTTGGTTTTGCAGCTGTCGTAGGTTTGATGTACAAATGTTGAGGTCTGAATACACCCTCAGAAGCCGGTGCCTGCTCAGCAACTCCAGACCCATCCGAGGGAAATACATCTGTCGGTCCAATACCTTGAGTATCTTGCGGCATTGCTGGACTCCACATGGGTGTCAGTAGAGGCCTGCGACTCCGAAGGTAGCGGGTATTAGGGGCTGCGAAGGCGCCTCACTGAATACCGGCGAACCGGCGACTGGCTTAGGAGAAGCTTCATCGTCGGTTTTGGATCTCGACTGCCTTTCTCTGTCCTTTTCTTTGTGTTTTTTATGTACTCTGGTAGTCGGATTGCTATCAGACGACATTTCTGGGTAGTTAAATCTGTTTCCAAAATATTTTGATGCAAAAATATACCGATGCTTAATAGTGCGTTGGTTAAATCTAGCACAAAACCGACAGCCAGACACGTTGTGATCAGGGCCTAGGCAAGGAATACAGTATAAATGGAAATCCTTATGAGGTATTTGCTTCCCACAAGTAATACAATTATTAACTTTTTCTGAAATCGGTAAAAAGCAAGAAAAAAGTTTCCCCAACGGGGTACTTCGCTTTAGTGAAGACTTTGGTTCTGAAACTCAAACTCGAATATTTCAGTAGTCAGCCGACCAGCACTTGCGAAATGCTTCTGCTTCGGGCACCGCGCGGCAAGAAAGACTAAAGAAAATGGCGTCGGCTGCATGTTTTATACCCCTGACGTCATGGAAGAAAAAACAGCAACTGACGCAGGACCCAAGACTTTGGAATTCAGGCCGACTAAGGGCAACCTGCCAGTAGATTACCCAAATGTAATGACTGCAACAGTGAAACACGAAGAACATGCTTGGGTTTGAGAGTAGAGGTCAGTGGGAGTGTCAGAGATGGTGATGACTGTAGAGTCATCAGCATATTGACTAAGTGATGACCATGGACAGGAGGTATGTAGTAAGTTAGTGAAAATATTAAAGAGCAGTGGACCAAGGATAGATCCTTGGTGGACTCCCATCATTACTAGGAGAGGCGGGGATAAAGCAAGGAGACATCTGACATATTCAAGATGGTCAGAGAGATAGCTGGAAAACCATGAAATATTAGGAGATGAGAAATTAAGGTTAGCCAGTTTGGCCAGAAGAGGAGGGTGGGAGACCGTGTCAAAGGCCTTGGAAAGATCCAGGAATAGACAGGAGACCAGTTTATTGTTATTTGAACAAGAGATATGGTGTTTTGTTTGGAGCAAAACCATGTTGTGTGGGTGTAAGTAGGTTTTCCTGAAGTATTGCATAACTTGTTTATGGATACATTTTTCCAAAATTTTTGAGAGAGGGGACAAGATTGCGATTGGCCTGAAATTAGAGATGTTGGTGGAGTCACCACCTTTATGTATAGGCAGGGTGTAAAATTCTTTACATAGAGAGGGGACATAGGACTCTGAGAATGAGCGGCTGATTAAGATAGATAGAGGGAGAGCTAGGGGTTCAGCAGCAATCTGTAAGAAATAAGAGGATAGATGGTCTACTGAAGGAGAGCATGGTTTAAGTTTTGAGAGTAAGGATTGTATGCAGTTTTTAGAAACTGTTTTGAGGGTGAAAGAGTTTGACAGGTTGGTGGAGAAGAAGAATTTGAGAAGTTGTTTGGATTATTTGTAGGGGGGTCGATGAGTTAAGCTTCTTAGTTATAGATTCAATAAAGTGGGTGTTAAAGATGGCCGCGGTTCCATCTGCAGTGTTGTTTGGGCAGGGGTTAGGAGGGGAAGGGTTACCAGGGTGCAAAATGAGATTGACAGAGTTCCAGGATTTTTTTGGATCAGACCTCTGGGTAGAGGGGGGGATGTAAAACTCCTTTTTGTCTTTATGGATATGTTTTTGACCAGGTTTCTGGGCTCTTTATAATTCTGTAAATGAGTAGGGATTTTAGTTTTTGTCCATAGTTTCCACATCCTGTCTCCGTTTTTCATTAGGGTACAGGTAGGGTTAGTTAGCCAGGGAGATATATTAGAGTTTATTCTGACTGTATGGAGAGGAGCAACAGAGTTTATGAGGTTTAGGAAGGTAGAGTTGAATGAGTGGACAGCTTCGTCAAGGGGAAGAGTGATTAGATGTGACCAGTTAATCTTAGGGAGATGGTCTTTGAAGGTCTCTAGGCAGAAGGTGGAACGTTTGTGGGAGGTTATGTACTTGTGGAGCCTGGTGAGGTGAGGAGCATGTCTGATGACTATTATGGGGGAGTGATCACTGAGGGTCTTTGGTAGGGAATCAGGAGAATGGTATTTTAGGGGCTGAGGGACTAAGATCCAGTCTAAGAGAGAGCTAGGGAGTTGGGATTTGCTGGCATGAGTGGGTGAAGAGATGAGTTGCTCAAAGCCATTAAGGTTAATGAAAGAAGTGGAGTTGGGTGCTTGAAGAGAAGGCCATTCAATATTTACGCCCCCAAGGAGAATAGTTTCATTGTGGATGGTCTGAGAGAGGTGGGAGAGAATGTTTTCTAGGATGCTGATGTTGTTTCCAGGGGGAATATAGATGGCTGCAACAGTAATGGTAGTAACAGTGAGTTTAAAATTGGCCAGTAAGAGTTCAGCTGGTGCGAAGGAGGGAGTAGGTTTATTTGGGCTTAGGGGAGTGAGATGGTCAGAATAGACATGGCCACTCCATCACCTTTTTTCTTTTGTCTATCAAGTTTAAGGATATTGTAACCTGATGGGAGGATGTCTTTATCTTGGTTGTGTGGTTTCAACCATGTTTCTGTTACGGTGATTATGTCAGGGGTGTAATGTGCTATCCAGGCATGGAATTCACTAACCTTGTTAAGGACACTTCTAAGATTCAGAGAGTAGGGGAGTATCTGTTTCTTTAAAGAAGTGTGGTAAGGAGGGTTTGGGGGGCTATATTTGTGATTGCTGTTTTTATACAGGGACCAGGGTTAGGATGAATATCAACCTGCCAGAAGTAGGAATCTATGTAGGGGTAGTAGTTTGATGAGGAGTTGCTTCAGTTTTTCATTTGGGGTGGTAGATAGGAAGGGAGGTAATTTGATTTTTGGAAGGGGAGTGTTAAGGGGAAAGATGGATGAGCATATGGGGAAGTGTTGGGGTTTTATGGAAGAAATTATATTAGTGTAAGCTGGGTGAAAATAAGGTGGTGCTACATGTGAGAGATAAGTGAGAGTGTAGATAAGGAGTACGAGAGAGGTAGGTGGTAAGAGAAAGGTTTGCAGTTTGAAGGGCATGATGGGATAAAGGGAGGTGGAAGGGAGTGAAGTGATAGGTGGGAGGAAGGAAGATTAAGTTTGTTTGTGTCTTTCGGCTTTTCCCGGTTAGAGGTCGCCACAGCAGAACTCCGGTCCGCTAATGATTGGCAGTAGATTTGTACGTGCTGGCTTGCCGGGCCTAACGCACAACCTTCAACGAAGGAACGCCCATTCACACATGTCGCTACACAGAAGACGCTCTAATTGAGAATCGAACGGGCAATGTCTAACTGTGAGGCGACAACACTACCGCAGCATCTGTTTAAGTAAAAAGAGTGTAGGTCTGATGAAAGAATGAGAGCAAGATTGTTTGGGATGGAGGTGTATACTGGAAAGAGGAAGAGGTGGGATGAGGGAGGTGGGGTTAGGTGGTGGATAGCTATAAAGGAAATTATATGGGGGATGGGAAGGGAGCGAAGTGAGCCCGAGCATAGCTAGGGCAAACGTAGCGGGGCTACACAACTCAGGTCTCAGATGCCACGATAGTATGCGACAAAAAACAGACAGCTGCCATTTTATTAGCAAGTTATAGCAGGGGCAATTTGGTAAGTATAAATGCTAATTTTTTGGTGGTGAGAACAGTCCAGATTATAGAAACACCACAGTGGGGGAAGGAATAAGACAAAAAGAACAAGGTTCTATTTGGGCAAGACTATGGAATGCAGGGATGGCTGGCATTTCAAGGTAACGTGCTCGCATGGAGGTCTCAGCAGAAAAAAAGAAGTTATGTCTTACCATAACGTCCCAACTGTACTGTAGATCTCTGTTCATTCATTATTATTAGGACTTCAGTTCTATCTTCGGAACTGATACGGACGTTCCAAGCTCGCGCCAGCCAAAAACTCTCAGGTAAGACCTACTCATAATGCTCCTCTCCTAGGTACTCCAGATTGAGCTTGCCCACCCCTACATAATAGACGTAATAGAAAAATAGTAGAAGGCTCTGTCTGAGCAAATACCCTTAACCAGGAGTTCCTAAAGTCCACCAGGAGTCCAGGCAGGGGGAGGGAGGGCGGGAAGTAATGAATGAACAAAGATCTACAACACAGATGGAACGTTATGGTAAGACATAACTTCTTTAGCTGATGTAAATCTTTGTTCATTAATAACTATTAGGACCAAGTCCCCAGCTACTTGAGTCCTGGGTGGTCCTAAGGAAGGATATTCCTGTGCACCACAGAACCAAAAGATGCTCGTCCTTGGAGATCAAATCCAATTTGTAATGAGAGATAAAGGTATGAGGTCTTGCTCAAGTGGCTGCTTCGCAGATATCATCCATAGAGGCTCTGGAATGAAATGCTACAGAAGTAGCCTTAGATCTGGTAGAATGAGCCTTTATTCTGGAAGCCAAGGATAGGCTATTCTGTCGGTAGATAAAGGTAATGATGTTTCTAAGCCAGGAGGATAAAGTCACTTTGGAAACAGGTTTACTCAATCTGGGTCCTGCAAAGGCCACAAACAACTGATCTGTTTTCCTGAAAGATTTAGTCCTATCCAAATAACGAAGCTGCCGAAGCACATCAAGGTACTCCCCCTCTATTAGAATGCTGAGGGAAGAAAACCGGCAGGTCAATAGATTGGTTAATGGAAAATCCAGAAATTACCTTGGACAAGAAAGAAAGGTCAGTACAAAGGGACACCCTATCTGTGTGGAAGATCAAGTAAGGTCTCTTGACACTCAAGGCCTGCAGCTCAGATACTCTTCTCGCAGAGGTAAGTGCTACTAGAAGTAAGCTCTTCCATGACAAACATTTTTAAATCACATAAATCAAAGGGCTCGAAAGGATGACGTGTTAGATATTGAAGTTCACAGATAGAGTTCATAGATTAGTACTAGGCTAACTGCCCTTGTTGGCCATTTTAAGCTTAGCCAATTACCCCATGTGAGCATCAAACCCTTCACCAATTCACACAAATCAAAGTCCCGAAGTACCAATGTCAAGTCCCAGGATTCTAAGGGAGGCTTGACCGGAGGTTTAACATGTAATACTCCTTTCAAAAAGGTCTTGCATAGGCAGTGTGACATAATCAAAGAATTATCAACTCCATTATGAAAATTGGTGATAGCTGCTAAATGTACAGTGATAGTCGATGCTGAGGCTCCTGCATGTAAAAGGGTACTCAGGTATTGTAGGATCTTTTGAATAGGCATAGAGAAAGGGTCTACGTTCTGATCTTTGGCCCAAATAGCGAACCTAGTCCATTTACTAGAATAAACTTTCCTGGTGGAAGGTTTGTGTGAAGCCAGAAGAATTTCACGAACAGGAGATGGGATGTCATGCAGCCTGGCAATCACTGGAAGTGGAGGAACCAAGCTGTGAGCTTGAGACTGTGGAGGTTCAGATGAATCAGTCCCTGAGAATGAGATAACAGGTCTTCGGAATGATCCAGGATCCAAGGGTTATGAATCAGATGAGGCCATAGAAATGGGAACCAGACTTGACAGGGCCAGTAGGGGGCAATGAGGATCACTTTGCTTCTCAACCTCTGAGCTTTCTGGAGAAATTTTGGAATGAGGTGAAACGGGGGAAAGGCATAAAGAAGAAGCATCCCCTCAGGGTTTCCCCCTGAGGGGGGATCAGGGCAAAGTAGCTTCTGCATTTGTAGTTTATTGGGGAAGCAAACAGATCGCAGAAAGGCTCCAGCACTGCAAGACCTGATCCGCTGTTACAGGGTTGAGGGACCACTAGTGAGGCATCAGGATGTTCCTGCTCAGATTGCCCGCAATAAGGTTGGAACTCCCGGGAATGTGCATTGCTATAAGAAAGCAGTTGGAAGCTATCGCCCAGTGCCAAATCCTCATGGCTTCCCGACACAGGGGGTAAGACCTGGTTCCGCCTTGCTTGTTGACATACCAGGTGACTGACATGCTGTCTGACGGAATTGCAATGGTCCCAGAGGGTAGAGATGCATGGAACGCTTGCAACGCTAAGAGAACTGCCCTCAGTTCTAGGAGTGCAAATTGGCCTCCATGGGGACCAGGTGCCTTGGACTGTCTATCCCTGGAAATGCCCCCCCACCCTAACAGGGAAGCGTTCGTGGGCTAGGGAAGACAGAACAGTCGACACCAAAGATTTGTTTGTGGCTTCATCCACCATAGCATTTCTTCCTTGCAACAGTTTGCAAGATGTATCATGTGGTCGAGTGGGTGAGTTAGAATAGACCATTGTGCGGAATGGAGCCACTGCAGGAATGTCATGTGCAGCCTTGCCAGTGCTACTAATGTAATGGCACCCACCATGGAACCTAACCGTTGCAGTACAAGACGTGCTGGTACATAGGTCTGAGGAAGAATGTCTTGGATTTGGTGTCTTATTTTCGAAAGCCTGTGAGGGGAGAGAGAAGCTTGACAGGATGCTGTGTCGAAGATCGCTCCAATACATTCCAGTTTCTTCGTTGGAGACATTTGAGATTTGTCCTTAATTGCAATCCCCAAGCGGAGAGCGAGACCTTGAGTGTAAGTGAGGCTGCGGACTAGGAGATTCCTGGTCAGAGCGGTAAGGAGCCAATCGTCTAGATACGGAAACACCTGGAATTCTTGTAGTCGAAGATGAGCTACCATAACTGCCATACATTTGGTGAACACTCAGGGGTGCTGTCGAGAGACCGAATGGCAGTGCCCTGAACTAGTAGTGATTGTTTCCCAGCCGGAAGCGGAGAAACCTCCTGGAGCAGTGATCCATCTTTATGTGGTATTACGCATCCTGGAGGTCTACAGAGCACATCCAGTTGTCCTTCCCTAGGAAGGGAAGATGGACTGTACCGTGACCATCCGGAATTTTTGAGGTTTGATAAATTTGTTCTATAGGCTGAGATCCAGGATTGGTCTCCAGTCCCCTGTCTTTTCTGGCACTAAAAAGAACCTCAAGTAAAACCCGGTTCCTGTCTGGTCTGGTGGGATTGGTTGGATGACTCTTTCTTAGCAGCTTTTCTATTTCTAAGGCTGCTAATTCCCTCTGATTCGGTGGTATATCGGGGATTCATTTGACGGGTCTGGGAATTAAATGGAAAGGTATTTGGTAGCCTCTGGATATTATTCTCTGCACCCAAACATAGGTAGTAATAAGATACCAGGCTGGTAGGTGCCGAGAAAAACAACCCCCCGACTGCTTCCAGAGAAAAGCAATCGGGCCGCTGCTCAGGAGCGCTGGTAGGGTCTGCCGCAGAAAGAATCTCTAGCGCCCTGGTTATGCAAACCCCCTCTACCCCGAAAGGGGAGTCTTCCATATGAGTTGCCCCCTCTGCCCTGGAGGGATTGTTCACCACGAGTGTCACAAAAAGATCCTTGGGATTTCTTGAACCACATTTTTCCTCCCTTCTGGTTCCTGGAGTAGATCTCTGGGGGTTGGAAAAGCATATGCCTACAGCAGACACAGTCTTTCTGTCTTTCTCACTACCTGCAAGTGTGTCATACATTTGCATTGACGAAGGAAGATTTAGAGAGTCTGCAAAGTCACACAACCGCATCCAAGAATTATGTCTCATGACAATGCCTGATGCGGTAGCTCAAGCTTCCCACTCAGTGGTGTGAAACATCAAACACATCGACAAGTTGGAGATGGATTCAAGGGTCGCTAGTTGCGAAGCGACAGTGTCCCGTACCTCATCAGGCAGTACCCCCACCAAAGAGGAAGATATTTTGGAAATTAGGTCTCTTTGTAGGCGAGTAAAGTGTGCCAGATAGTTCAGCAACCAAACGGCAAAAGGTCTCTGAAGCATAGTTCTGATTCCCTAGTCTGTCCTTGGTCCGGCACTCCCTGTTCTGAGGATGGACAGTGGAGTGATCTTCCGCCAGTTCCCTCTTGGTGGCAGCCGCCACGATCATAGAATCAACTGTCAACTGTTTGGAACAGTAGGGCTGGCTTTCAGGTGTAGATAACATTTTGTCTGGCCTCCGGGGGACAGGTTCTATGTTGTTCGGGACCTTCCAGGCATGCTGCACAATGAGCTTAACAAGGTCATCTGCCAGAGGGGTCACCCAGGAAGTAGATGGCCTGGCACAGAAGGCCTGCAAGAACACCGATTCCTCAGAAGAAGGGTTAGAGGACTTCCAGTCTCCCCACTTTGAGGATTTTGAGAATTTCTACGAATGAGACGTCGCCTGGGGGAGACCGCTCTGACCCTTCCCCCTCATCACAATCAGGGTCTTCGATGATAGTTTCCTCCGGGGAATGAAGGTGCTTCCTCTTGCACCGTTTCATCCGGGTGGCTCCCCAGTGGGATCGTCTGAGGAAGACTCCGAAGAAAGGGTTCCCCTTCAAAGGGGGGTATTGTGACTCCCATGCCCAGGGTCCTGAAATAGAGGGTTGGTAGAGGTGCATGCTAGGGGAGGATTCTGATACTGATGTCACTGGTGCTGACTGCGAACCTGCGGAGTCAAGGACCCTTCTCCATCACCTGGACAGCAAACCGACCTGAGGAGGGATGGGAGCCCAGAACCGGGAAGGACAACCTCGGAACTGGGGTCACACCCCACCCTGAGGAGCCCACCTCCAGGTGGGGAGCTCCGAGAGGACTGGAAGCCACAGCATTGGACATAGATGGCACCAGCGAGAAAATAGGCACTGGGCTAGGTACCAAGATACGGACGGTCCAAGCACTGCTCTGAGAGAGCATTGGCTCCACCTGAGCCGATGCAGCAAGAGTGGTCGGTGCTGACAGGGGAAAAACTGCTGTCAGAAATGAGACAGTATGCACCGGAGTGGACATCATTAAAGAGATCTCTGGGATCTGGATAGATGCCGGAGGAGGATAAACAGGGGAAGATGCAGTAAAAGATTCAGAGCCAAGAGGGACAGAAGGTCTCGCTGGAATGAGCAATCCTCAAGCTGCCAGAAGATGGTCCACAACCCGCACTAGATCTAATTCAGAAAAACTCGTAGTGGATCTAAAGGAGGCTGCTGAAGGAGAATCAGGTATTTCTAGAAAGGGGCTAAACCTCTGCCTCAAAAAAGGGTCATAACTTGGAGAGCATCTTGTCCTTGGCAGATATTCGTGTTTTGGAGCCGATGGAGCTGAAGAAACTGTTGGCACCGTGGCCGGGGATGGTGCTGAGGCAGGTACAGTCATAGGAGCCAATGTTGGAACCAAGGACGGCACCGAAGTCAGTGGTGCCGAGGTTGGAACTGAAACAGGGGTGAATATCATGGACAGCACCGAGGGAGAAGATACAGAACCCGGTGCCTAAGAGGTCTGCGCTGAGGGCACCGGCGAAGCACGAAGCCGATTCAGTTCCATAACTGACGGAGATGCAGGAACCAAGTGAGACTGTTTTTCCTTATGTTTTCTGGTGTTTGGAGGGGGTGAGACCTCCGACCCAGATAGAACCTCTGAAAAAAGGTGTCTTGATTAAACCTTTTAAAATAAGCTTATTTTTACATTCTGCTAGTGTACAATTACTAAAACTAGCACAAATGTCAAAGTCAGCTTTAATATGATCGACGCCCAAACAGTAGATACAACGAGCATGTGTATCCGAGTTAGGCATCTTATGCCCACACTTGTCACACTGTTTAAACCCCAACTTAGCTTTGTCTGACATAGTAAGGCAACAAGGTTATCCTATAGAAAAAAAATAAAATAAGGGAGAGAAAAAGTTGAGAGAATACCAACAATGGTATTTAAAAAAATACCACAAGAGGTAAGGAAGGGCCTGTCAAAGGCAGGAGAGAGGGACAGTACCAAAAATGGTAGAGATTAAATTACCAAGGTAAAGGGTAGGGAATAGGATTAGGTTATAGGCGATAGTGAGAAATGGCTAAATTGACAAAAAAAATTAAAAAGTTTTGAAGAGAAACTATCTTAAAAATGACAATTTTCTACTTAGCTTTGAGAGAGATGGCTAGCACGTCTGATTAGGAACGCGGCAAATATGATCTGGAGTAACTAGGAGAAGGGCATTGTGGGTAGGTCTTAGCTGAGATTTTTTGGCTGGCGTGAGCTTGGAAAAGTACAGTTGTGTACACTTACCATAAATGTAGATGTTCGAGTGTATTCACTGTTGCAGTCATTACATTTGGGTAATCCTGCTGGCAGGTTGCCCTCAGCCGGCCTGAATTCCAAAGTCTTGGGACCTGTCAGCTGCTGTCGCCCCTTCCCTGATGTCAGGTCGTTAGGAGTATAAAAGAAGCGGCTGACGCCATTTCCTTCAGTTTTTCTTGCCCCAGATGTCAGGTGCCCCTTAAAAGGGTAGCCAAATTTTATATATATATAAAACAATAAATGCACCAATATAAATTTTACCTTCATCTATAAGCAAATACACCACATAGGTTGTATAAATCAGAGAAGGACAGATAGGATCCATAGAAAAAAGGGGGGATGGTGGGTGGGTAACCTGGACTGCAACAGTGAATACACTCGAACATCTACATTTATGGTAAGTGTACACAACTGTACTGTTATTCGTGTTTCACTGTTGCAGTCATTACATTTGGGTAGAGTCCCAAAGCTATGGTTGGGGGGCTGGATCTAAACAGCCTTAGGAGCGGCTATGAGACCCTGCAGAACTGCAGTGGCAAAGCCTGCTCTGGATTTAGAGTAGAATGGCAGATGGTAATGCTTTGTAAAGGTGTGCACTGAACTCCAAGTAGCCGCCTCTAAAATGTCTCTGGTTGGAACTCCCCTGAGAAAAGCTGATGAAGTGGCTGCAGCTCTGGTGGAATGTGGCCTAATGCCCTTAGGTACTGGCTTGCCATGGTGTGAATAGCATAAATGAATGCAGTGGCCTATCCACTTTGAGATAGTCTGCTTTGAGATAGCCTTTCCTTGTGATCCTGCAGCATATGCCACTAGTAATTGCTCTGTCTTCCTGAAAGCTTTGGTCCTGTCCCAAGTAGAATTGAAGCTGTCTGTGTACATCCAAAGAGTGCAGAATTCTCTCCCCCTTGTTCTGTGGATTTGGATAAAAAGTTGGCAGATGAATAGTTTGGTTAAGAACCACACTGGACACCACTTTAGGCATAAATGTTGGGTTTGTTCTCAGAAAGACCCTATCTGGATTAAAATGATAAAAGGCTCCACAGCCATGAGTGCCTGTAGCTCTGAAACTCGTCTTGCAGAAGTAATTGCTGGGAGCAGAGCTGTTTTCCAAGATAAACATTTTATATCAACAGTAGCAGCTGGCTCAAAAGCTTATCCAAGACATAGTTGAGGTGTCATGCAGGTATTGGTGATCTCCTTGTAGGCCTTAAAATTTTGGCTCCTCTGAGGTACTGTTTTAATAAAAGGTGAGAAAAAATTGGTGGCTCTGTATTGTAATGAGCCGAAATGACAAAGGCATGAATTTTAATTGATGAAATGGATAGGCCTTTGTCCAGCATCTCAGTTACGTATTGCAAAATCTGAGGAATATTTGGTATAGTTGCGTCAGTTCCTTGTGCCTGGTTCCAAGCAAAGAATCTCTTCCATTTTCCAGCAGAAGACATTCTTGTACTTTCTGGCTTCCAGAAAGACATCCATCACAGCTTTGCTTAGAGGTGTTTTTTGTATGACTACATTATCCGCCATGCTGCCAGGTTTAATGTCCTGAGATGGCTGTGCAGGATCTGATTGTTTTGCTGGGACAGTAGACGAAGTAATAGAGGTAAGGTCCAAGCTGGGTAACAAGACAAGTTCCTTAGGATTGGATACCAGTACTGGCGGGGCCAGTCTGGGTCAATCAGTATCATCTTTGGTTTCTCCTGTCTGACCTTTAGGAGTACCTTGGGGAGGAGAGGCAGTGGAGGGAAGGCATATACTGAAAGGTTTTTCCAGCTGAAAGATAGGGCGTCCACTTTACATGCTTGTCTGTGATGAGTTCTTTTGCAGAATCTTTTTAGTTGGTAGTTGTGAGGGGAGGCAAATAGATCTATGTCTGGGCATCCCCATTTCCTTGTTATCATGCTGAAGACTTGTGGATCCAGCTGCCACTCGTGGGGATCCATGAGGTTTCCGCTTAGTTCATCTGCCAGAGTATTTTCCTTTCCTGGCAGGAATTGTGCCTGCAAATGTACTTGGTAAGTCAAAGCTGTGTCCCACAAAGTCATAGCTAGTCTGCAAAGGGAGTAAGAATGTGTGCCCCCTGCTTGTTTATATACCACATGACCGTGGTGTTCTCTGTCTTTATCAGCAGTTGTCCCAGATGAAGTAGGTCCTTGAAGGCTGTCAGGGCATTTTGAACAGCTAGCATCTCTTTTTGATTAATATGTAGATGCATTTGGTTTCAGGTCCATGTGCCCTGAATGCATCTTCCTGCCATGTGGGCCCCCCAGGCATAATCTGATGCATCAGTTGTTAGTGTCTGGCTGGCTGGGGGTAATGTGAATGGCTGTCCCTTGTTCTGGTGACAAGCCTTTGCCCACCATTGAAACTCCTGTTGCAGGCAGGGAATGAGAGTAATCATTGTTTCCAGGTTGTGGCAATGTTGAGTCCAAACACTTTTTAGGTACCATTGAAGTTTCCTCATATGCAATCTTGCATATGGAATTAGTAGGATGCAGGATGCCATGAAGCCCAAAAGCCTGCAGAATTTTTCTTGCAGATAACTGGGCCTTTGTTGCCAACTTTGTGAAATAGGTAGTCAGTTGCCTTTGTTTGTATGGCGTGAGTTAAACCATCTGGCCAGTTGTATTCAAGCTTGCACCCAGTAATGTTATATCTTGAGGGTACTAGTTTTGATGTCTTTTCATTGACTGTGTACCCCAGGCATGTTAGTAGTCTTTTTCACAAACGTCAGATGTTGAAGAAGAATGTCCTTTTTCTCTGCTTGAATTAGACAGTCGGCCAAGTAAGGGTATATTTGTGTTCCTCTTTGTCTGCAGAATGCAATTACTGGTGCCAGGCACTTTGTAAAGACCCTGGGCACTGTAGATAAGCCAAAGGGCAGTGCAGAGAATTGGTAATGTATTGAACCAGCCTTGAATCTGAGGTGTCTTCTGCACGATTGATTGGAACATGCAGGTATGGCTCTTTTAGGTCTAAAGTCACAAGCCAAGCGTTCTTGCCCAGCATGGGCAGAAGCTGCTGCAAAGTCAACATTTTGAATCTTGGAATATCCAGGAATGTGTTCAGAATAGACAGGTCCAGTATTAGTCACCAGGCCTTGTCCTTTCTGGGTACCAGGAACAATTTTGAGTAAACCCTTGCCCCCGCTCTTGCTCTGGTACTTGCTGAATGGTCCCCATGTCCATGGGGGATGAGACTTGTTTTTGTGCCTCTGCCCATTGATTTTTTGGCAGATCTGGCCAGCCGTTTGCCTTTGGCAGAGTATGGAAATAGAATTTGTAGCCTTGTGACACTATATTTAGAACCCATTTGCCCTGGGTTATAATGTGCCAATTTTGAGCAAAAAGTGCTAATTTTCCCCCTATGGGTGCTGTCACAAGATAAGTGTTGGGTGCAGGCAGGGGAAAGTCATTGGGACTGCTTTCTGTATGTTTGTGCTTTATCTTCTTCAGCTTTGGAGGTAGAAGCACCCCACTGTTTTGACCTATAAGTACCTTGCGCCTGGGATCTGCCCCTTTGAGGTCTGTCTGACACAGGAAAGGACCAGTTTTTTTTGTAGGCCAGTGTCTACTAAACCTAGGTGGCTGTACTTGTAAAAAGTCTTTAACAGTTTGCATAGATTTAGCTTTGTCTTGCATTTTCTTTAACATCAAACAAAGTATCATGCTGTAAAGGTGCATCTAGTAACTTAACCTTAACATGATCAGGCAGATTTTATTCCTTTAACCAAGCATGCCTCCTAATTACAGAACCCGTAACTGCGGCCCTGCAGGAGGCCTCCAAAGAATCAAAACCACATTGCAAAGTATGCTTTCCAGCTTGTTCAGCTGCATGCAATAAATCCTGCATTTCCTTGTTTTCAGCACATTCAGAATTTAACATCATTTTCTGTTTAAGCAATCCCATGAGATGTTGCTGATACCTGAGCATATGAAACTGACAGTTTAAGGCCCTTATAGCCAAAGTTGCAGATGTGTAAAAGTATAGTTTTGTACCTACCATAAATGTAGATGTTCGAGTGTTCACACTGCTGCAGTCATTACACTTGGGTTATCCTGCCGTCAGGCGGTCCTGCAGTCGGCCAGAGTTCCAAAGTCTTGGTCCGGCATCGGTTGCTGTCGCTTCTTCCCTGACATCAGTGCGCCAGGGGTATATAAGATGCATCCGACGTCATTTTCTTCAGTTTTTCTTGCCCCAGATGTCAGGTGCCCCCAAGTAGGTAGGCAATACATATTGCTAATAAAAGATATATAAAAAATAAAAACAATACCTTCAGTTACAAGCAAATACACCACAAAGGTTGTATAGGATAGAAAGGTATAGATAAGTCCCGCTAGGACAGAGGGGATGGAGGGAGGGTAACCTGGACTGCAGCAGTGTGAATACTCGAACATCTACATTTATGGTAGGTAAAAAACTGTACTATGTTCATCGTGTTACACTGCTGCAGTCATTACACTTGGGTAGAATCCCAAAGCTAAGGTTGGGTGGCTGGTCTATAAAGAGTTAGGATTGGCTATGAGGCCCTGCAGAACTGCAGTGGCAAATCCTGCTCTGGATTTAGAGTAGTAAAGGTGTGCACTGAACTCCCAAGTTGCAGCCTCCAAATTTCCTTAGTTGGTACTCCTCTGAGAAAGGCTGTTGAAGTGGCTGTTGCTCTGGTAGAATGTGGCCTAATGTTATTGGGGACTGATTTTCCATGCTGTGTGTAGCAGTAACGAATACAGTGTCCTATCCATTTGGAAATAGTCTGCTTTGAGATAGCCTTGCCCTGTGATCCTGCAGCATATGCTACAAACAGTTGCTCAGTTTTCCTGAAAGCTTTTGTTTTGTCCAAGTAGAAGTGTAGCTGCCTGTGTATGTCCAAAGAGTGCAGAAGTTTCTCCCCTTTATTCTGGGGGTTTGGATAAAAAGTTGGCAAATGGATGGTTTAGTTAAGAGCCACACTAGATACCACCTTTGGCATAAAGGTAGGGTTTGTCCTTAAAGAAACCCTGTCCTGATGAAAAATTATAAAAGGTTCCACTGCCATTAATGCCTGTAGCTCTGAGACTCTTCGTGCTGAAGTTACTGCCAGGAGCAGAGCTGTTTTCCATGATAAAAATTTTAGATCGGCTGTATTGGCAGGCTCGAAAGGTGGCAAGGTCAGTTTTTCCAAAACAAAATTGAGGTCCCAAGTTGGTGTTGGTGCTCTCCGAGGCGGTCTTATGTTTTTAGCCCCTCTGAGGTACTGCTTTAGCAAGGGATGAGAGAATAAAGGAGGATCCGTGTTGTAATGTGCTGAAATGGCAGAGGCATGGATCTTAATTGATGGGAAGGATAGGCCTTTGTCCAGCATCTCAGTCAAGTATTGTAAAATCTGAGGAATGTTTGGGACAAGAGGGTCAAGACTTTGAGCCTGGTTCCAGGCACAAAATCTCTTCCATTTTTCTGAGTAAGATTTCCTGGTCCTAGGCCTCCTGGCCTCCAAAATGACATCCATAACAGCTTTAGAGAGAGGTGTTGCCTGTTTGACTAATGAATCTGCCAAGCAGCCAGATTTAGGGGTTTGAGCTGACCGTGCAGGATCTAATTGTTTTGTTGAGTCAGAAGGTGTGAAATTTGAGGCAAAATCCATGGTGGGCCTTGAGCTAAGTTCTTTAAGAGTGGGTACCAGTGCTGGCGTGGCCAGTCTGGAGCAATCAGGATCATCTGTGGTTTTTCTTGTCTGGCTTTTAGGAGTACCTTTGAAAGGAGAGGCAGTGGTGGGAAGGCATAAACTTTTAGACTTTTCCAGCTGAACGAAAGAGCATCCACTTTCCATGCTTGTGTGTGGTAAGTCCTTGTGCAGAATTTTTGTAGTTGGCAATTCAGTCGGGAGGCAAAAAGATCGATGTCTGGGCACCCCCATTTTTGCATTACCATGCTGAAGATTTGTGGATTCAATTTCCATTCGTGAGGGTCCATGATATTTCTACTTAGATCGTCTGCCAGAGTATTTTTCTTTCCTGGCAGGAATTGTACTTGCAGATGAACTTGATAAGTTAGAGCTGTGTTCCACAAGGTCATGGCTTGCCTGCACAGGGGATAACAATGAGTACCCCCTTGCTTGTTTATGTACCACATTACTGTGGTGTTGTCGGTCTTTAATAATAACTGTCCTGGATGCAGAAGGTCCTTGAAAGCTGTTAGGGCATTTTGAACAGCCAATATCTCTTTTTGATTGATGTGAAGATGCATTTGGTCTGTGGTCCACTTGCCCTGAATACATTTTCCTGCCATGTGTGCTCCCCAGGCGTAATCCGAAGCATCTGTTGTTAGAGTCTGCCTGGCTGTGGGTAGAGTGAAAGGCTGACCCTTGTTGAGGTGACATGCCTGTGCCTACCATCGAAACTCCTGTTGTAGGCAGGGAATTATTGGTATTACTGCTTCTAGACTGTGAGAGTGTTGAGTCCAAACACTTTTTAGGTACCATTGTAATTTCCTCATATGCAGTCTGGCATATGGAATTAGCAGTATGCAGGATGCCATGAATCCCAGGGCCTGCAGAATTTTTCTTGCAGGGAGATGGGACTTTTTTGCCAGTAATTGAAAATATTGAGTCAGTTGTCCTAGTTTGTCTGGCGTGAGATAAGCCATCTGGGCCGTTGTATTTAAGATGGCACCCAGGAATATTATCTGTTGTGAGGGCACTAGTTTTGACTTCTTTTTGTTTACTGTGTACCCTAGAGAAATTAGCAACCTTTTTACAAATGCCAGATGCTTTAGAAGAATGTCCTTTCTCTCTGCTTGAATGAGGCAGTTGCCCAGGTATGGATATATTTGAATTCCTTTTTGTCTGCAAAATGCAATTACTGGTGCCAGGCACTTTGTAAAGACCCTGGGCACAGCAGATAAGCCAAAGGGCAGTGCAGAGAATTGGTAGTGCATTGTACCAGCTTTGAATCTGAGGTATCTTCTGCAATCTTGTCTGATAGGGACATGCAGGTATGCCTCTTTGAGGTCCAAAGTAACAAGCCAAGTCCTCTTGCCCAGCATGGGAAGAAGCTGCTGTAGTGTCAACATTTTGAATTTCGGAACATCCAGGTATGTATTTAGAGTTGAAAGGTCCAGTATGGGTCTCCAGGGCTTTGTCCTTTCTGGGGACCAGGAAGAGTCTTGAGTAAAATCCTTGTCTTTGTTCCTGCTGTGGTACTTTCTTAATAGCTCTCATGTCCATGAGGGCTGAAATTTGTTTTTGAGCCTCTGCCCATTGATTTTGTGGCAGGTTTGGCATTCCTTTTAGCCTTGGTAAAGTGTGAAAGTGGAACCTGTAACCTTGAGACACAATATTCAGAACCCATTTGTCTTGGGTGATGGTTTGCCAACTTTGAGAAAAAAGTGCTAGTTTCCCCCCTAAGGGGGCTGCCAAAAGAGAAGTGCTTGGCATATGAAGGGGGAAGTCATTGGGACTGTTTCCTGTAAGGTTGAGATTTGTCCTCACCTCCTTTTGGGTTGAGGTACCCCACTGTCGTTGTCTGTTAGAGCCTTGGGGTTGAGATCTGCCTCTTGGGCGTCTGTATCTGCCTCTCTGTGGCCTGTCTGAAACTGGAAAGGACCAATTCTTTGTAGGCCAATTTCTGCTAAATCGAGGTGGCTGTACCTGTAAGAAATCTTTGACTGTTTGCATAGATTTAGCCTTATCCTCCATTTTCTTTAACACCTCTTCTGCCTTAACACCAAACAAGGTATCATGTTGTAAAGGAGCATCCAATAATTTTGCCTTAACATGATCAGGTAAACTCTGTTCTTTTAACCAAGCATGTCTTCGAATCACAGAACCTGTAACTCCGGCTCTACAAGAGGCCTCTAAAGAATCAAAACCACATTGCAGAGTATGTTTTCCCACCTGTTCAACTGCATGCAATAAATCCTGCATTTCCTTATAGTCAGGAGCTTCTGAGCTTGCAAGCATTTTCTGTTTTAACTGAGCCATTAAATATTGTTGGTACTTAAGCATGTGAAACTGGCAATTTAAAGCCCTTACTGCTAAAGTTGCAAGTGTAAACTTTCTTCCCCCATCTATCCAATGCTCTAGAATCTCTGTCAGAGGGGACTGGATTTTTTGCAATGGAAGCCTTAACCCCCTTTGGGACCCTGGGAAATGGTTTGTGGGTCAGCAGATGGGTTTTTATAAAGAAACTTGTGAGAGTCACGGACTCTATAATACCTATCTCGCTTGGCTGGTGCAGGGGGCAAAGAATCAGGAGATAAGCTGGATTCAGAGAACACATCATCCACAATATCTAACACAGGCAGAATAGCAAGGGGTCTGTGCTGAGGCAATAAAAGGAAGTCCCTGAGCCTTTTCTTGGATTCTGAATAATCCTGACTTTCCCAATGGAAATGCTCCCTCATGGTATGTAAAGTTTCCCCAAAAGAGTAATCCTCAGGAGGAGAGGCTGAAGGGATAGGTTCTTCAGCATCAGAGTCCTCATAGGGGGGTAGAGAGCATCCCTGGTCTGAAGAGGAATCAGAGGAAATGGAAACCTGATCAGAGGAATCATAGTCTATATCCTGCCTAGGCCTTTTCTCAGGAGGGGGATGGGAACCCCTGATTAGAGTAATGAGGTCTTCGGCCATTTTGAGCATCTGTTTCTTAGGCTTGGAGGACTGTACAGGAGAATGCTGTACTTGCTTCTTTGTCTTTAATGGTGTTTTTGTCTTGGCTGTTGCTTTAATGGTAAGTTGTGAAGGTCTGAAAACACCCTCAGAAGCCGATGCCTGCTCAGCGGCTCCAGACCCATCTGAGGGATTAGTTTCCATAGGCCCAATACCTTGAGTTTCCAGAGGCCTATTAGTCTCCATGTGGGAGTCGGAGGCGGCCTGTGGCTCTGAGGTAGCGGGTGTTAGGGGCTGCGAAAGCACCTCGCTGAGTACCGGCGAACAGGCGACTGGCCTAGAAGAGGCTTCGTCGTCAGTTTTGGACCTTGGATGCCTGTCTTTATCCTTGTCTTTGCGTTTTTTAAAAATTGCAGTCGTCGGTTGTTCCGACAGCATTGTATAATTGAACCTTCAGCCAAAGTAGTGCAAAGCAAAATCAAAACGTCGTTTTATAGTGCGTTTGTTAAATCTAGCACAAAACAGACAACTAGTGACGTCATGATCAGGGCCTAGGCATGGAATACAGTAAGAGTGGAAGTCCTTATCAGGTATTTGCTTCCCACAAGAAATACAATTTTTACCTTTTTCTGACACTGGTCTGAGGCAAGAAAAAAGTTTCCCCAACGGGATACTTAGCTGTATTGAAGACTTTGGATCTGAAATTCGACTTTGAAAATATCAGGAGTCGGCCGACCGGCACTTGCGAACTGCTTTTGCTTCGGGCACTGCGCGGCAAGAAAGACTGAATAAAATGGCATCAGATGCATCTTATATACCCCTGCCGCACTGACGTCAGAGAAGAAGCGACAGCAACCGACGCCGGACCAAGACTTTGGAACTTTGGCCGACTGCAGGGCCACCTGACGGCAGGATAACCCAAGTGTAATGACTGTAGCAGTGTAACACGATGAACATACTTTTTTCCCCATCTATCCAGTGCCCTTGAATCCCTGTCAGAGGGGGTTGGGTTTTTTGCTGTAGAGGCCTTAACTCCCTTGGGACACCGTGAAATAGTTTCTGGGTCATCAGCAGAGTTTTTACAAAGAAATTTGTGTGAGTCAGGAACCCTGTAATATCTGACAGGCTTAACAGGAGCTGGAGGGTAAGGAGTCAGGGGTCAAACTAGACTCCGAAAACACATCTACAATGTCTAACACAGTGGGAATGGCTACAGGTCTATGCTGTGGTAGTAAAAGGAAATCCCTGAGCCTCATTTTTAATTCTGAAAAATCTTGGCTTTCCCAGTGATAATACTCCCTCATGGTATGCAAGGTTTCCCCAAAGGAATAATCCTCAGGAGGGGATGCTGAAGGTATAGATTCTTCAGCATCGGAATCCTCATGGGGGGGGGGGGGTAAGGAATATCCCTGATCAGAAGAGGAATCAGAAGAAATAGAAACCTGACCAGAAGATTCATAGTCAGTCTCTTGCCTATGCCTCTTATCAGGAGGGGGATGGGAACCCCTGATCAAGGTAATCAAGTCTTCGGCCATTTTGAGCATCTGTTTTTTAGGCAAAGTGGCCTGACCATGTGGCTCAGGAGTGTTTCTTTGCTTTGGAAGGTGCTATGGTCTTTGAAGCTGAAGTCGGTTTGATGTAAAGATGTTTAGGTCTGAATACACCCTCAGAAGCCGGTGCCTGCTCAGTGGCTCTGGACCCACCTGAAGGGATAATATCCAAGGCTCCAATACCTTGAGTTTCCAGTGGCATGGCCGACTCCACGTGGGAGTCGGTAGCGGCCTGCGACTCTAAAGTAGTGGGTGTTAGGGGCTGCAAAAGCGCCTCACTGAGGACCGGCGACAGACTTAGGAGAAGCTTTGTCGGTTTTGGGCCTCTGTTGTCTATCTCTTTCCTTTTCTTTGCATTTTTTGTGAACTCCGGTAGTCAGACGACTATCCGACGACATTTCTGGATAATTAAACCGGCGTCCAAAATAGTTTAAGGCAAAATCATACAGACGCTTAATAGTGCGTTGGTTAAATCTAGCACAAAACCGACAACCAGAAACATTGTGATCAGGGCCTAGGCAAGGAATACAGTAAGAATGAAAATCCTTATGAGGTATTTGCTTCCAACAAGAAATACAATTATTAACTTTTTCTGACATTGGTCTGGAGCAAGAAAAAAGTTTCCCCAACGGGGTACTTAGCTTTATAGAAGACTTCAGATCTGAAACTCGAACACGAAAATCTCAGGAGTTGGCCGACCGGCACTTGCGAACTGCTTCTGCTTCGGGCACCGCGAGGCAAGAAAGACTGGAGAAAATGACGTCGGCCACATCTTTTATACCCCTGATGACCTGACATCAGGGAAGGGGCGACAGCAGCCGACCCAGGACTTTGGAATTCAGGCCGACTGAGGGCAACCTTCCAGCAGGATTACCCAAATGTAATGACTGCAACAGTAAAACACGAAGAAAGTACAGTTTTGTACCTACCATAAATGTAGATGTCCGATAGGAATGCATTTGCAGTCCTTACAAATGGGTTGTCCTGTCGTCAGGCAGCCCTTCGGTCGTCCGGATTCCAAAGTCTGGGTCTGGCCTCGGCTGGTGTCGCACTTCACCCGACGTCATAGCTGCAGTTCTTCGGGTATAAAGGCATCAGCCAACGCCATTTTCCTCAGTGTTTCTTGCCCCAGATGCCAGTTGCCCTCTTGGAAGGCTAAATTTGCCAATGATTCCAAATAGTAGAGAGCAAACACAAAAAAAAAGCATGTATGTACATATATACAAACAAATACACCATAATAGATTCCCCCAGCTAGCTATAAGATGGGCAAATACCCTAGGAGCACCACAGAGGGGAAGGCGGGTGGGTAATCCTGACTGCAGATGCATTCCTATCGGACATCTACATTTATGGTAGGTACAAAACTGTACTATGTCCTTCAAGGATGCATCTGCAGTCCTTACAAATGGGTAGAATACCATAGCCAAACTGGGGGAGGAGGAAAAATAAAGTTATGGTGTAGTTAGGATCCCTTGCAAAACAGCAGTGGCAAAACCTGCTCGGGATCTAGAGTATAAAGGTAAATTATAATGTTTGGCAAATGTATGCACGGAGCTCCAAGTAGCAGCCTCTAAAATGTCCTTGGTAGCCACTCCTCGTAAGAAGGCTGTGGTAGTGGCTGTAGCCCTTGTAGAGTGAGGCCTGATGTTCTCTGGAGTTTTCTTTCCATGGTATGAGTAACAAAATCTAATGCAATTTCCTATCCACTTGGAGATTGTCTGTTTTGAAATTGCTTTTCCTTCCCTTCCTGTTGCATATGCTACCAGTAGCTGGTCAGTTTTTCTATTGCCCTTGGTTCTGTCCAGGTAGTAGCGTAATTGTCTATGTACATCCAAGGTATGCAGCAGTCTTTCTCCTCTGTTCTGTGGGTTGGGGAAGAATGTAGGTAGGTGGATAGCCTGATTTAAAGAAACTCTGGAGACCATCTTAGGCATAAAGGAAGGATTTGTTCTTATGGACACTCTATCTTGATGGAAGATCAGGAAGGGTTGTACTGCCATTAATGCCTGAAGTTCAGATACCCTTCTTGCTGAAGTGATTGCCAGCAGGAAAGCAGTCTTCCATGATAAGTATTGTAATTCTGCTGTTGCTGCTGGTTCGAAAGGAGGAAGTGTCAATTTTTCTAGCACAAAGTTCAAGTCCCATGCTGGTAATGGTGGCTTCCTAGGAGGCTTTACATTTTTAATTCCTCTCAGAAACTGTCTGAGCAGAGGATGTGAGAAAACAGGAGGATCCAAGTCGTATTCTGCTGAAATAGCTGATGCATGAATCTTGATGGAGGAATAGGACAGGCCTGTGTGGAAGAGCTCTGCCAAGTATTCCAGGATGTTGGCCATGTTTACCAGTGACACATCTTCTCCTTTTGCAGTACTCCAAATGAGATATCTTTTCCATTTTGCTGAATAATTTTTTTTTGTTGAGGGTCTGCGAACCTCAAGGATAATGTCTTTAACCCTTCGGGATAAATTTGGGTTAATTGGTCTTATGCAATGTTCCAGGCAGTCAGCTGCAGAGTTTTCAGGTTTGGATGCAGATTGTTGTAGTTGTTCTGTGTTAACAGCAAGGGAACCAGGGGTAGTGGCCATATTTGTTCCCGAGACATGCTCCTCAGTAATGGGTACCAATGTTGCCTTGGCCAGTCTGGAGCTATCAGAATGATCCTTGGACGGTCCTCTTTGATCTTCAATAGCACCTTGTGCATCAAGGAAGTGGTGGGAAAGCATATGCTGTCAGGTTTTTCCAACTGAAGGATAGGGAGTCCACCTTCCAAGCAAGTGGGTGGTACGTCCTTGTGCAGAATTTCTTTAGCTGGTGACTGCGTGGGGATGCAAATAAGTCTATTTCTGGAAGCCCCCATTTTCTTGTAATGGTTTTGAAGATGTCCGGATGCAGCATCCATTCGTGGGCATCCGTGGTAGTCCTGCTTAATATGTCTGCTAGAATGTTTTCTTTTCCTGGTACAAAAATTGCTTTCAACTGAATGTTGTAGCTCAGGGCCACATTCCAGAGGTCCAGTGCCATCCGGCAAAGAGGATACAAATGCGTGCCTCCCTGTTTGTTGATGTACCACATAACTGTGGTGTTGTCTGTCCTTATCAATTGACCTTGTTGGAGAAATGGTCTGAATGCCTGAATTGCCAGTTTTACTGCCAGCATTTCCTTTAGATTTATGTGTAGGTGCAGCTGGTCTTGAGTCCATAAGCCTTGTATGCACTTGTCCAGCATGTGGGCCCCCCAACCGAGGTCTGAGGCGTCCGTCGTGATGGTTTGGCTTGGTTGAATACTGTGGAAGGGCAATCCTGGGTTTGACTGACAAGCCTGAGCCCACCATAGGAATTCTTGCTTCAGGCATGGAATAATTGGAATCTGGGTTTCTAAGCTGTGCTTGTGTTGAGACCATAAATTCCTTAGGTACCACTGTAGTTTTCTCATATGCAGTCTGGCATGAGGAACCAATATTATGCAGGATGCCATGAAGCCCAAGGCTTGCAGTACTTTTCTTGCTGTCAGAAGGTTCTGCTTTGTTAATGCCAAGAAGTAGAGAGGTAGCTGCTCCTGTTTTTCTACGGTTAGGAATGCCATTTGCTTTGATGTGTCCAACTCTGCACCCAAAAAGGTTATTCTTTGGGATGGTATCAGCCTTGACTTTTTTATATTGACTGTGTATCCCAGGGCTTGTAGCAGGTAGATGACCCTTTGTAAGTCTTCTGCTAGCTTGTTTTTGTTGTCCGCTTGTATCAGGCAGTCGTCCAGGTAGGGGTAGATTTGGATTCCCTGAAGCCTGCAATGAGCAATTACTGATGCCAGGCATTTCGTGAACACTCTGGGCGCAGTAGATAAGCCAAAGGGCAATGCTGAGAATTGATAATGCTCTGATCCTGCAAGAAATCTGAGGTATCTTCTGCAATTTGGTCATATGGGGACGTGCAGGTATGCCTCCTTGAGATCTAGAGTTACCAGCCAAGACTCCTTGCCCAGCATGGGAAGAAGCTGCTGTAGAGTCAGCATTTTGAATTTTGGAACAATGAGGAATGTGTTTAAAGCGGACAGATCGATAATAGGTCTCCATTTGCTCTCTTTTCTTGGTACCAGGAATAGTCTGGAGTAAAATCCCTTTCCTTGCTCCATAGATGGCACCTTTTCCACAGCTCTCATCTTTAATAATTGGGATATTTGTTTTAGAGCTTCTGCCTTTTGATTTGGAGGTAGGTTTGGCATTCCTCTCTTCCCTGGTAGAGTATGGAAGTGAAACTTGTAGCCTTGGTCTATTGTCTGTAAAATCCACTTGTCTCTTGTGATGTAATGCCAGTTTATTGAAAATAAGGCTAGCTTCCCGCCTAAGGGTGCTTCTAGCTGCTCCCTGGTAGGCGGTGCCAGAGCCAAGTCACTGTGATTGTCCTGTAGTTGTGGTGGTGGCTGTGGCTGTACTTCGCTGGTTGTTACTCTGCCACTGGCGTCCCCTGTAGGCACCCCTGGATTGGTTTCTGCCTCTTGAACGCCTATTCCTGCCCCTCTGAGCTCTGGATGAGTCTGGAAAGGACCAATTCTTGGAGGGCCAATTCCTGCTAAACCTTGGCGGTTGGACCTGTAAGAAATCTTTTACTGTTTGGACAGATTTTGCCTTCTCTTCCATCTTCTTCAGCACCTGTTGTGCAGGAGCGCCAAACAAAGTGATCTTATCCATAGCAGCATCTAATAGTTTGGACTTGACATGGTCTGGTAAGGCCTGCTCTTTTAACCATGCATGCCTTCTGATAACTGTGCCAGTCATGGCTGATCTAAAGGAAGCCTCCAGTGCATCATAGCCGCATTTTAAGGAATGGTTACTGACTTGCTGAATGTTATGTACCATTTCCTGAACAGATTTTTTGTCTAATGATTCATCAGAGGACAGTTTTTTGGTTAACTGGTCTAGCATAAATTCTTGATACTGGATCATGTGAAATTGACAGTTCAAGGCCCTAGCTGAAAGAGTAGCAGAAGTGTAAACTTTTTTACCCCATCTCTCTAAGGATCTGGATTCCCTTTCTGAGGGAGGGGTTCTTAGCAGAAGTAGCTGCTACAGCCTTAGGTCCTTGGGAGATAGTCTCGGATCTGGAAAAGGAGCGTTATACAAATGGTAATGTGAGTCCGGGACCCTGTAGTATCTATCAGGCTTAGCAGGGGCCGGAGGTAGAGAATCAGGAGCAGTACAAGCATCATTAAATGCATCATCTACAACAGAAAGAACTGGAGGTATGGCTAAAGGCCTATGTTGTGGTAAATGCAGAAAGGTTCTAAGCCTTTTTTGGAGTCTGAGAAATCCTGGCCCTGCCACTGAAATTGTTCCCTCATAGCATGCAAGGTTTCCCAAAGGAAAATTCCTCAGGCGGAGAGGCAGAAGGATGGACTCTTCAGCATCAGAGTCTTCATAGGGGGAGAAAGGAGCCTCTGGAGGGTCCGAATCATCTGAAACATCAGAGGAATCATCTGTAGAAAGTGGCTGAGGGGGCTCTGCTCTAGGCCTCTTCTCTGGAGGTGGCTGAGAGGCCCTGTCTGGTTGAGGTTGGGATCCCCGGATTAAAGAAATGAGATCCTCTGCTAAACTAAGCATTTGAGAACTAGAGCTGGGCCTGTGAGAGGGGGTCTTAGCAGGCACAGTCTTAGTTGCTTTAGCTGCTTTAGCCCTGGCAAAGGCCTTAATTGACATGGTTGCAGGAGGCCTAGCAGCCCCACGTGCAGGGGTTGAAATATCCAAGGGAATAGTGTCAGATAATTCCGGAGAGACTGCAACAGCAGGTGGGTTTTCTGAAGCCGATTCCACCAGGTTGGAAGAGGCCTCGGTAGAAGGTAAGTTTTCGGCTGAAGGAAGAACCGCTTGCTCGGTTTCAGCTGAAACCGAGACACTGGCGGTTGGCTTAACCGCGGTTTCGGCCGAAGCCACGGGCCGCGAGTGTCGGTCCTTTTCCTTGCGCTTTTTAGACATTTGCGTAGTCGGAGGATCCGACGGCATAATATAAGCAAAATCGGAGCCGAAAAACTCCTCGGCAAATTCAGACCGACGTCTAAGCGTCCGCCGGTTAAAAGAAGCACAGGCTAGACAAGCTGCTACGTCGTGGTCTGGGCCTAAACAGGGTAAGCAGTAAGAGTGGAAATCTTTATGAGGTATTTGTTTCCCACAAGTTAGACAATTATTCACTTTTTCTGACATCGGCTGAGGCAAGAAAGAGTCCCCAACGGGGTACTTAGCTTTTTAGAAGTCTTCGTAGTAGTATTCGGTAGTAGCAATCTCTGGTTCTGACCGACCGGCACTTGCGAACAGCTTCTGCTTCAGGCGCCACGCGGCAAGAAAGACTGAGGAAAATGGCGTCGACTGATGCCTTTATACCCGAAGAACTGCAGCTATGACGTCGGGTGAAGTGCGACACCAGCCGAGGCCAGACCCAGACTTTGGAATCCGGCTGACCGAAGGGCTGCCTGACGACAGGACAACCCATTTGTAAGGACTGCAGATGCATCCTTGAAGGACATCATCTTCTTAATGTGAAGTTGTCCAATCTCGCCATTCATTCTTAACTGATGGGTAGCGTCACAAACACCATCAATCTCGGGGGGCTCACTGGAGTACATTTCTCAGGACCGTGGACCCAAAGGATGCTACATCCCTGGAGGCCTTATCCACTTTGTAATGAGTGATAAAGGTATGAGATTTTGACCAAGTGGCTGCTGCACAAATGTTTTCAGGGGGAAGTTTGGCTGAAAACGCAGTGGATGTAGAAAAGTACAGTTGTGTACACTTACCATAAATGTAGATGTTCGAGTGTATTCACTGTTGCAGTCATTACCATTTGGGTAATCTGCTGGCAGGTTGCCCTCAGTCAGCCTGATTAACAAAGTCTTGGGTCCTGCGTCGGTTGCTGTCCCTTCTTCCATGACGTCAGGTCGTCAGGGGTATAAAACATGCAGCAGACGCCATTATATCAGTTTTTCTTGCCCCAGATGTCAGGTGCCCCCCAAATGGGGAGCAAAAAACATATAAATATACCTCCAACCAAAAGCAAATACACCAAAAAGGCTTTTAAGCATAGAAAAAGAAAGCAGAGATACAGTCAGAGAAAAACAGGGGGCTGGAGGGAGGGTAACCAGGACTGCAATAGTGAATACACTCGAAAATCTAGATTTATGGTTAAGTCTAAACAACTGTGCTATGTTCTTCATGTTTCACTGTTGCAGTCATTACATTTGGGTAAATTCCCAAAGCTATGGTTGGGGAGGAGAAATTTATACAGCATTAGGACCAGCTATAAGACCCTGCAATACAGCATTGGCAAAGCCAGCTCTGGATTTAGAGAAAATTTGTAAATGATAATGCTTGGTGAAAGTATGTACAGAACTCCAGGTAGCAGCTTCGAGAATGTCCCTGGTAGGAACACCTCTGAGAAAGGCTGCAGAAGTAGATGCAGCCCTTGTGGAATGAGATTGGATCCCCTGGGGGATAGGTTTTCCATGGTGCTTATAGCAGAAATTAATGCAATGGCTTATCCATTTAGAAATGGTTTGTTGTGAAATAGCCTTCCCCTCTGCCCCAGCAGCAAATGCTACTAGCAATTGTTCAGATTTTCTTCGAAATGTAGTTCTGTCTAAGTAGAATCTAAGTTGTCTGTGCACGTCCAAGGAATGCAGAATCCGTTTCCCTTTGTTCTGTGGATTGGGATAGAAGGTTGGCAAATGAATGTACTGATAAAGGGCCACACTGGAAACCACCTTGGGCATGAAGGATGGAATGTCCTCAGAGATACCCTGTCCGCATGAAAGATGACGAAAGGCTCCACTGCCATAAGGGCCTGTAATTTAGATATCCTTCTAGCTGAGGTGATTGCTAAGAGGAAGGCTGTTTTCCAAGAAAGAAATTTTAAGAATGCAGTAGCAGCTGGCTCAAAAGGAGGTACAGTGAGCTTCTCCAAAACAAAGTTAAGGTCCCAGGCAGGGGTAGGGGCTCTCCTGAGTGGTCTCATGTTCTTTGCCCCTCTGAGATACTGCTTGAGCAGGAAGATGAGAAAAGAGGGGTGGTTCTGTGTTATAGTGAGCTTGAATAGCTGAAGCGTGGATTTTAATACAGGAAAAAGACAGGCCCTTGTGAAGCATCTCAGTTAAGTATTGCAAAATCTGAGGTACATTGGGCGCTGCTGTGCTCATCCCTAAAGATTGCTTCCAGGCAGAGAATCTTTTCCATTTGTCAGCATAAGATTTTCTAGTACTAGGTCTTCTCGCCTCCAAGATGATATCCATCACAGGTTTGCTGAGGGATGCTAAGGGTGAATTTAAGTGAATAGCCAAGCTGCAAGGTTCAATGTTGGGAGCCAAGGGTGCAGAATTTGGTTCTCCTGTGGAGACAGCATGGTAGGTGTCTGAGGCAGGTGCCATGGAGATATTTGTGACACACTGCGCAGGAGGGGGTACCAGTGTTGGCGTGGCCAGTCTGGAGCAATCAAAATCATTCTTGGTTTGTCCTGTTTGACTTTTAGCAGGACTTTGGAGAGCAGAGACAGAGGAGGAAAGGCAAAGACTGATAGGTTTTTCCAGCTGAAGGACAGAACATCCACTTTCCAGGCTTTTTTGTGGGGAGTGCTTGTGCAAAATATGTCCAACTGGTAGTTCAGGGGGAAGGCAAATAAATGTATGTCTGGGCTCCATGTTGAAAATCCGTGGCTCCAGTTTCCACTCGTGTGGGTCCATGAGATTTCTGCTTAGTCCGTCTGCCAGTGTATTCAATTTTCCTGGCAGGAATTGAGCTTGTAGGTGCACTTGGTAGCTCAAGGCCGTGTTCCACAATGCCATGGCTAGTCTGCAGAGGGGGGTAGGAATGTGTACCCTCCGGCTTGTTTATGTACCACATAAAGTACAGTTTTGTACCTGCCATTAATGTAGATGTTCGAGTGTAAACACTGCTGCAGTCATTACACCAGGGTTATCCTGCCGTCAGGCGGATCCCCAGTTGGCCCGAGTTCAAAAGTCTTGGTCTGGTGTCGGTTGCTGTCACCTCCTCCCTGACGTCAGTGCGACAGGGGTATATAAGATGCAGCCAATGCCATTTTCTTCAGTTTTTCTTACCCCAGATGTCAGGTGCCCCCAAATAGGTAGGCAATTCAAATTGCTAATAAAACATACATAAGAAAAGCAAACAACAATTTTCAGTTACCAGCAAATACTCTCCATAGGTAGTAAAGGGTAGAAGGCATAAGTACGTACCAGCAAGTAAGAGGGGAAGGAGGGAGGGTAACCTGGACTGCAGCAGTGTATACACTCGAACAGCTACGTTTATGGTAGGTACAAAACTGTACTATGTTCATCGTGTTACACTGCTGCAGTCATTACACTTGTGTGGAATCCCAAAGCTGAGGTAGGGAGGCTGGTTCTATAAGGCATTAGGGGTGCCTATAAGGCCCTGCAGCACAGCAGTGGCGAAGCTAGCTCTGGATTTGGAGTATAAAGGCAAATGGTAATGTTTGGTGAAGGTATGCACAGAACTCCATGTTGCTGCTTTCAAAATCTCCTTGGTAGGTAATCCTCTGAGGTAGGCAGTTGAAGTGGCTGTTGCCCTGGTGGAGTGAGATCTAATGCTGCTAGGTACAGGTTTCCCATGGTGAGTATAGCAGAAACGTATACAATTTCCTATCCATTTTAAGATAGTCTGTTTTGAAATGGCTTTTCCCTGTGCTCCTGCAGCATATGCTACCAATAATTGCTCAAATTTTCTGAAAGCTTTGGTTTTGTCCAAGTAGAAGCGTAACTGCCTGTGAATGTCCAAAGAATGTAGTAGTCCCTCCCCTTTGTTCTGTGGTTTTGGATAAAAAGTTGGCAAGTGAATAGTTTGGTTTAGAGCCACACTTGATACCACCTTTGGCATAAACGTAGGGTTAGTTCTTAAAGACACCCTGTCCTGGTGGAAAATGAGGAAAGGTTCCACTGCCATTAGTGCCTGTAATTCTGAAACTCTTCGTGCTGATGTTATTGCCAGTAGCAGAGCAGTTTTCCAAGAGATATATTTTAATTCTGCTGTGTTAGCTGGCTCAAAGGGAGGTAAAGTTAATTTTTCCAAAACAAAGTTGAGGTCCCAAGTTGAGTACGTGCTCTACGGGGCGATCTTATGTTTTTAGCCTCTCTGAGGTACTGTTTTAGCAAAGGATTAGAAAAATTTGGTGGATCCGTGTTGTAATGAGCAGAAATGGCTGAGGTGTGGATCTTGATGGATGAGAAGGAGAGGACCTTGTCCAGCATCCCAGTAAAATATTGAAGTATCTGAGGAATGTTTGGGACAAGAGGGTCAAGGTTGTGCGCCTGGTTCCAGGCACAGAATCTCTTCCATTTATCCGAGTAGGCTTTCCTGGTGCTAGGCCTTCTGGCCTCCAGAATGACATCCATAACAGCTTTGGAGAGAGGCATTGCTTGCTTGACTAAGGAATTTTCCATGCAGCTAGGTTTAAGGTCTTTAGCTGGCTGTGAAGAATCTGTTTGTTGTGCTGTGTCAGCAAATGTGGGATTTGAGGCAAAATCCAGGGTGGTTCTTGTGCTAAGTTCTTTAAGATTGGGTACCAGTGCTGGCGTGGCCAGTCTGGTGCAATCAGGATCATTTTTGGCTCTTCTTGCCTGGCTTTTATGAGTACCTTTGGAAGGAGAGGTAACGGAGGGAAAGCGTATACTTGCAGGTTTTTCCAGCTGAATGAGAGGGCATCCACTTTCCATGCTTGTGGATGGTAACTCCTTGTGCAGAATTTCTCTAGCTGGCAGTTCATTGGGGATGCAAACCGATATATGTCCGGGCTCCACCATTTTTGTGTTATCATTCTGAATATTGTGGATTCAATTCCCATTCGTGGGGATCCATGATGTTTCTGCTTAGGTCGTCTGCCAGTGTGTTTTTCTCTCCTGACATGAATTGTGCTTGCAGATGAACTTGGTAGTCTAGAGCTGTGTTCCACAAGGTTGTGGCTTGTCTGCAGAGGGGGTAGGAGTGTGTGCCCCCTTGCATGTTTATGTACCACATAACTGTGGTGTTGTCTGTCTTTAGTAGTAGTTGTCCTGGATGTAGCAGGTCCTTAAAAGCTATAAGTGCATTTTGTACAGCTAGCATCTCTTTTTGATTGATGTGAAGATGCCTTTGCTCTGTGGGCCATTCACCCTGAATACATTTTCCTGCCATGTGTGCTCCCCAGGCGTAATCCGATGCATCTGTTGTCAGTGTTTGCCTGGCTGTGGGTTGAGTAAAAGGCTGTCCCTTGTTGAGGTGACAAGCTTGAGCCCACCATTGAAACACCTGTTGAAGGCAAGGAATTAGTGGTATAACTGTTTCCAAACTTTGACAGTGCTGAGACCATACACTCTTTAGGTACCATTGTAGTTTCCTCATATGCAGTCTGGCATATGGAATTAGTAGTATGCAAAATGCCATGTAGCCCAAGGCCTGCAGAATTTTTCTTGCAGGGAGTTGGGTCTTTGCTGCCATCACTTGAAATTATTGAGTCAGTTGTCCTTGCTTGTCTGGCATGAGATAAGCCATCTGGGCCGTTGTGTTCAAACTGGCACCCAGGAATATTATCTGTTGTGAGGGCACTAGTTTTGATTTATTTTCATTTACTGTGTACCCCAGGCAACTTAATAACTTTTTTACGAATGCCAGATGCTTTAGAAGAATGGCCTTGCTCTCTGCTTGAATCAGGCAGTCGTCTGGGTATGGATAAATTTGAATTCCTTTTTGCCTGCAAAATGCAATTACTGGTGCCAGGCACTGTGTGAAGACCCTGGGCGCAGTAGATAAGCCAAAGGGCAGTGCAGTGAATTGATACCAGCTAGAAATCGGAGGTATATTCTGCAGTTTTGTCTGACAGGGACATGCAGGTATGCCTCCTTGAGGTCCAAAGTCACGAGCCAAGCTTTCTTGCCCAGCATGGGAAGAAGCTGCTGTAGTGTCAACATTTTGAATTTCGGAACATCCAGGTAAGTGTTTAGAGAAGAAAGATCCAGAATGGGTCTCCAGGCTTTGTCCTTTCTGGGAACCAGAAAGAGTCTTGAGTAAAATCCTTGTCCTTGCTCCTGTGGTGGTACCTTCTGAATAGCTCTCATGTCCATGAGTGCTGTAATTTGTTTTTGAGCCTCTGCCCATTGATTTGGTGGCAGATTTGGCATTCGTTTTAACCTTGGCAGAGTGTGAAAGTGGAACCTGTAACCTTGGTACAATGTTGAGAACCCATTTGTCTTTGGTGATGCAATGCCAATTGTGATAGAAAAAAGTGCTAGTTTTCCTCCTAAGGGGGCTGCCAAGAGAGAGCTGTTTGGCAGCTGTAGTGGGAAGTCATTGAGGCTGCTTTTTATAAGGTTGTGGCCTGTCTTCCCCCTCTTTCTGGCCTGGTGTACCCCATTGTCGAGGCCTGTAAAGACCTTGTGCTTGACCTCTCCCCTCTTGGACGTCTGTCTGTGACTGGAAAGGACCAATTCTTTGTTGGCCAATTTCTGCTAAAACGAGGAGAGTGAACCTGTAAGAAATCCTTCACCATTTGCATAGATTTTGCCTTATCCTCCATCTTCTTTAATACCTCCTCTGCCTTAACTCCAAACACATTCCGCTGCAAAGGTGCATCCAATAATTTTGCCTTAACATGATCTGGTAACATATGTTCTTTTAACCAAGCATGCCTTCTAATGACGGAACCTGTAACTGCTGCTCTACAGGAGGCCTCTAAGGAATCAAACCCACATTGCAAAGTATGTTTTCCCACTTGTTCAGCTGCATGCAATAAATCCTGAATTTCTTTAAAATTAGGAGGATCTGAATCTGGAAGCATCTTTTGTTTCAACTGAGACATCAAAAATTGCTTATATTTTAGCATGTGAAACTGGCAATTTAAGGCTCTCATTGCTATAGTTGCAGACGTATATACTTTCTTTCCCCATCTGTCTAATGCTCTGGAATCTCGATAAGAGGGAACTGGGTGTTTTGCTGATGAGGCCTTAATCCCTTTGGGTCCCTGAGAAATAGTTTCAGGGTCAGCAACAGGGCTTTTATACAGAAATTTGTGAGAGTCAGGGACTCTGTAATATCTATCAGATTTAACTGGGGATGGAGGTAAGGAGTCAGGGTTTAAGCTGGATTCAGTGTACACATCATCCACAATATCTAACACTGGCAGAATAGCAAGGGGTCTGTGTTGAGGCAATAAAAGGAAGTCTCTGAGCCTTTTCTTGGATTCTGAGTAATCCTGGCCTTCCCAATGGAAATGCTCCCTCATGGTATGTAAGGTCTCCCCAAAGGAGTAGTCCTCAGGCGGAGAGGCTGATGGAAATGATTCCTCAGCATCAGAGTCCTCATAAAGGGGTAAAGAATATTCTAGGTCTGTGGATGAATCTGAAGAAATGGACACCTGGTCGGAAGATTCATAGCCTGCATCCTGTCTGGGCCTTTTATCAGGAGGGGGATGGGACCCCCTGATCAGGAAAATTAGGTCTTTGGCCATTTCGAGCATTTGTTTCTTAGGCATGGAAGCCTGTCCTGGAGAATGCTGTATCTGTTTCTTTGTTTTTAAGGGGGCCTCAGCCTTAGCAGAGGGTTTAATGGTTAACTGGGTAGGTCTGAAAACACCCTCTGAAGCTGTGGGTTGCTCAGCTACTTTGGTTCCCTCTGAAGGGTTAGTTTCGGTAGGCTGAAAACCTAGAGCATCCGAATGCCCAGCCAGCTCCAAGTGGGAGTCAGAGGCGGTCTGTGGTTCTGTGGAAGCGGTCGTCAGGGGCTGCGTAGGCGCCTCGCTGAAAACCGGAGAACCGGCGACTGGCCTAGAAGAGGGCCTCATCGTCAGTTTTGGGCCTCGGATGCCTGTCCTTGTCTTTGCGCTTTTTATGTATTCCGGTCGTCGGAAGTTCCAACAGCATGATGTAATTGAATTTTCTGCCAAAATAATGTCGGGCAAAATCAAACCGACGTTTAATAGTGCGCTTGTTAAACCTAGCACAAAACCGACAACCAGTGACGTCGTAGTCTGGGCCTAGGCATGGAATGCAATAGGAGTAGAAATCCTTATGAGGTATTTGCTTTCCACAAGAAATACAGTTATTAACCTTTACTGACATCGGTCTGAGGCAAGAAAAAGTTTCCCCAACGGGGTACTTAGCTTTGTAGAAGACTTCGGTTCTGGAATCGGAATGAAAATCTCAGGAGTCGGCCGACCGGCACTTGCGAAATGCTTCTGCTTCGGGACCCCGCACGGCAAGAAAGACTGAAGAAAATGGCGTCGGCTGCATCTTATATACCCCTGTCGCACTGACGTCAGGGAGGAGGCGACAGCAACCGATGCTGGACCAAGACTTTGGAACTCAGGCCGACTGGGGAACCTCCTGACGGCAGGATAACCCAAGTGTAATGACTGCAGCAGTGTAACACGATGAACATCCGTGGTGTTGGCAGTCTTTACCATTAGTTGTCCTGAAAGAATGTAGTCCCTGAAGGCTGTCTGAGCATTCTGTATAGCTAACATTTCTTTTTGATTTATATATAGGTGCATTTGATTTGGGTTCCATTTGCCCTGACTGCACTTCCCTGCCAAGTGAGCCCCCCATGCATAGTCTGATGCATCTGTAGTTAGGGTTTGGGCGGCAGGGTGTAGTGTGAATGGCAATACCTTGTTTTGGTGGCAGGCCTCTGCCCACCATAGGAACTCCAGGCGTAGGCAAGGTATGATAGGAATCATTGTTTCCAGGCTGTGACAATGTTGACTCCATAGGCTTTTTAAGTACCACTGAAGTTTCCTCATATGCAGTCTTGATTATGGAATTAGAAGAATGCAAGAGGCCATGAACCCCAAGGCTTGTAGTATTTGTCTTGCAGATAGCTGGGTTTTTGTGGCCATTTGTTTGAAGTAAGTTACCAAATGAATTTGCTTTTCTGGCATGAGGAAAGCCATCCGGGCAGTTATATTCCTGCTTGCACCCAGGAATGTAATCTGTTGAGAGGGTACCAGTTGTGATTTCTTTTTGTTTATGGTGTACCCCAAACAAGTTGGAACCCTTTTTACAAATGCCAGATGATCTAGAAGTGTGGCCTGGTTTTCTGCTTGAATTAGACAATCGTCCAGGTATGGATATATTTGAATATTTCTTTGCCTGCAAAATGCAATTACTGGAGCCAGGCACTTTGTGAATACCCTGGGCGCAGTAGACAAGCCAAAGAGCAGTGCAGAGAACTGATAATGCAAGTAGCCTGCTTTGAAGTGCAGATATCTTCTGCAAGATTCCCCGATTGGGATATGCAGGTAAGCTTCTTTTAAATCTAGAGTTGCCAACTAGGCATCTTTGCCTAGCATAGGAAGTAATTGGTGAAGAGTCAGCATCTTGAATTTTGGAATGTCCAGAAAGGTGTTTAGAGTAGACAGGTCCAGAACTGGATGCCATGATTTGTCTTTTCTGGGTACCAGGAAAAGCCTGGAATAGAAACCTTGTCCCTTTTCCTCTTCTGGTACTAGCTGAATAGCCCCCATGTTTAAGAGGGAAAGCACTTGTTTTTTGGGGGCAGGTCTTGCCACCCGTTTGGTGTTGGCAACGTGTGGAAATTAAATCTGTATCCCTGGGAAACTATATTTAAAACCCATTTGTCCTGGGTTATGAGTTCCCAGTATTTTGCATGAAGAGCAATCTTTCCCCCCAAAGGGGCGGCTAAAAGGTAAGTGCTTGGTAATTTTAAAGGAAAGTCATTGAGACCGTTTACCATAGGGGATGTCTTGTTATTTCCAGATTTGGAGGTGGAGGCCCCCCCATTGCTTAGTTCTGAGAGTCCCCTGGGACTGAAACCTGGTGCTTTTGGTGTGTCTGGGTTTGGCTTGAGAGGATCTGGAAGGAGCTGGAAAGGACCAGTTCTTAGTAGGCCAGTGCCTACTAAATCTAGGAGGTTGCACTTGCAAGAAATCTTTTACAGTTTGCATAGATTTAGCTTTATCTTCCATCTTTTTTTAGAACTTTTTCAGCCTTATTGCCAAACAGGCGGTCCTGATTTAAAAGAGCATCCAACAATTTCGCTTTAACATGGTCAGGCAGAGATTACTCCTTAAGCCAAGCATGCCTTCTAAGCACAGACCCAGTAACAGCAGCCCTACAAGAAGCCTCTAAAGAAACAAAACCACATTGCAAAGTATGTTTTCCAACTTGTTCAGCAGAATGCAATAAATCCTGTAAATCTTTATTTTCCACACAGTCAGAGATCAACATCATTTTCTGTTTAAGCAGTCCAATAATATGCTGTTGATATTTTAACATATGAAATTGGCAGTTTAAAGCCCTGATTGCCAAGGTTGCAGAAGTATAAACTTTTTTAACCCATCTATCCAGTGCCCTGGAGTCTCTTATCAGAAGGGGTAGGATTTGTAGCAGTAGAAGCCTTAATGCCCTTGGGCCCCTGAGAAATGGTTTCTGGATCCGCAACAGGATTTTTGAAGAGGAACTTGTGGGACTCAGGAACCCTGTAATATCTGTCAGGTTTACTAGGAGCCAGAGGCAAGGAATCAGGGGCCATACTGGATTCCGAAAACACATCAACAATGTCTAGTACAGGAGGTGTAGCCAAAGGTCTACGCTGAGGTAGAAGAAGGAAATCCCTAAGCCTCTTTTTTGATTCAGAAAATTCCTGACTTTCCCAGTGAAAATGCTCCCTTAAGGTATGTAAAGTTTCCCCAAAAGAAAAGTCCTCGGGGAGGCAGAGGGAATGGAATCCTCTGCATCAGAATCCTCATAAGTAGGTATGGACAAATCCAGGTCATTAGAAGAATCTGAAGAAACAGAGTCCTGATCAGAAGATTCATAATCAAGCTCAGCCCTAGGCCTCTTAGAAGGAGGGGGGTTGACTACCCCTGATTAGAGTAATAAGATCTTCAGCCATTTTGATCATTTGTTTTTTAGGCATAGGGGCCTGAACATGTGGCCTGGGCGTCGGTTTTTTAGACATAGATCAAGATTTATGCCTTAGTATAGAAGGTGGAGAATGTTTAACATGCAAGTCTGTAGGCCTGAATACACCCTCAGAAGCCGGTGCCTGCACAGCGGCTCCGGACCCATCCAAGAGAGAGACATCTGCGGGTTCCACAGGTGAAGTATCTCGCAGTATACCGGACTCCGAATGGGTCTCAGTAGAGGCCTGCGAGTCATAAGTAGCGGGTATCAGGGGCTGCGAAAGCGCCTGAGTACCGGCGAACTGGCTTAGGAGAAGCATCATTGGCAGTTTTGGACCTCAACGGCCTGTCTCTGTCTTCATCTTTGGGTTTGTTTTTTTTTGTTTTTTTTTATTGGAATCTCGGTAGTCGGACGGCTAACCAACATCATTTCTGGATAATTAAACTGAGAACAGAAATATTTAGAGGCAAAAATGTACAGACAGACAGTGCGCTGATTAAATAAAGCACAAAACCGACAGCAATGTACGTTGTGATCAGGGTCTAGGCAAGGAATACAGTACAAATGAAAATCTTTATGAGGTATTTGCTTTCCACAAGTAATGCAATTATTTACTTTTACTGACATTGGTAAGGAGCAAGAAAAAGTTTCCCCAATGGGTTACTTAGCTTTAAGTTGAAGACTTTGGTTCTGAAACTCGAAAATGAAAATTTCAGGAGTCGGCCGACCGGCACTTGCGAACTGCTTCGGCCACCGCACGGCAAGAAAGACAGATGCAATGGAGTCGGCTGCATGTTTTATACCCCTGACGACCCAACGTCATGGAGGAAGGGACAGCAACCGACGCAGGACCCAAGACTTTGTTAATCAGGCCGACTGAGGGCAACCTGCCAGCAGATTACCCAAATGTAATGACTGCAACAGTGAAACACGAAGAGCATCTGCTCTGGCTGAGTGAGCTTTAATCTTGTGTTGCAAGGGCATATTAGCAGCTGAATCGGCAAAAGTGATACAATCAGATAACCATTTAGACAGAGTTGTTTTAGCCACTGGTTTGCCTTCCCTGGATTCAGAAAATGAAACAAAAAGTTAGTCTGACTTCCTGAAATCTTTTGTTCTATCCAAATAAAATTTGACCTGTCATTGAACAATCAAGTTGGTGCAGCATATACTCTAACTTGTTGGAATGAGTAAGGAAGAAAACTGGTAACTCAATAACTTGGTTAATATTGGTTTCTGAACAAACTTTGGGCAAAAAGGAAGGATTTGTCCTAAGTGACACTCCGTCAGTATGAAAAATCAAATAAGGAGGGTTGATAAATAAAGCCTGAAGCTCTGACACACCGCGGGCAGAAGTAAACAGCTACCGGAAAAATGGTTTTCCACGACATACATTTCATATCACAAGATGATGCTGGTTCAAAGGGAGGAAGAATCATACGTGAAAGCATAAAATTTAGATTCCATGGAGAAAACGGAGTTTTCACAGATGGTCTCATATGAAATGTCCCCTTGAGAAAAGCTTTGGATAACTTGTGGGACATACTTAAACCGTCAACTCCAGGATGAAAATTACAAATTGCCAACTGAACCCGAACTGTTGTGCCGCTCCTTTGTTAAAGGTCATAGTCAAAAATTCTAATATGGATGTCATGGGGGCTTGGTAAGGATCAATATTATTTTTAGAGGCCCATATGAAAAATCTCTTCCACTTACTAAGATACAATTTTCTAGTGGAGGGCTTGTGAAAAGACAAAAGGATCTGTTTTGTCTCATTGGAAAGGTTATGAAGCCTGGCTATGAGGGGGAACAGGAGCACCCAAGCTATCAGCTTCAATGACTGTAGAGAGGGATGAAGGTCCCCCGACGGGTGTGTCAGTAGGTCTAGAACTGGGTCCAGAATCCAGGGATCCTCCAAGAGATGATGTTGAAGGAATGGGAACCAGATCTGCCGAGGCCAATGAGGGGCTATAAGAAAGATGGTCCTTCCCAGGGATTTTGCTTTCTGTAAAACCTTGGGTACCAATGGTATTAGTGGAAATGTATAGAGGAGACCCAAGGGCCAATCGTGTACGAGTGTGTCCCTTGGGGCTTCTCGCTGAGGGGGAATCAGGGCAAAGTAGCTTCTACATTTTGTGTTGATGTGACTGGAAAAAAGGTCACAGCAAGGCTGGCTCCATTTGTGGAAAATCCTGTCAGCAATCTCTTTCTTGAAGGACCACTCATGTGGCAATAATATTGCCCTGCTCAGTTTGTCTCCTATCACGTTGGATCTCCCCAGGATGTGCGTTGCCAACAGAAAGCGCTGGGTGGAAACAGCCCACTGCCAAACTCTGAGGGCTTCTCGGCAAAGGGGGTAAGATCTGGTTCCCCCTTGTTTGTTCAAATACCAGACTACTGACATATTGTCTGTCTGAATCGCAATCATTCCTAGAGGAAGAGTGTCCTGGAAGTACTGCAATGTCAAAAGTACTGCTCTCATCTCCAGGATATTGATATGCAAATGTGACTCCTGATCGGTCCATGTGCCTTGGACAGTATTTCCCTGAAAATGCCCCCCACTCTATCAGGGAAGCGTCCGTGGTCATAATAGCTACGGGGGGGGGGGTAGAACAAAGGGGTGCCCCATGGTGACATGAAGAGACATCAACCACCACTGGAGGTCTTTCTTGCAAGAGCTTGTAATCAATACCGTGTGGTCCATGGGTAGTTCCTGGTATGACCATTGAGTGAACAACAGCCATTGAAGGATCCGCATTATGCATTCTTGCTAATGATATGGCTAGGATTGCTGCTGCTATCATACCCAATACTTTCAGAACTTCTGAAGCTGGTGCTCTGTCTTTTGATACCAATGTGCTGACATGCTGACGAAGAAGACTCTTTCCACTGGTAGCCTTAGAGTGGTGGCTGAGGTGTCTAGCTCTGCTCCGATAAAAATGATACGCTGCGATGGCGACAAGCAGACTTTTCTGAGTTGACTGTAATGCCTAGATGACTGCAGAGTGACAGAGTGTACTCCCTTGCCTGAACCAGTTGATGGCTGGTGGTGGCGGTAAGGTGCCAATCGTCTAGGTATGGAAACACCTGGAATCCTAGACGCCTCAGGTGAGCAGTGATCACCGCCATGCATTTGCTGAACACTCTGGGGGCTTAAGTGAGACCAAAGGGCAGAGCTCGAAACTGATCATGATTGGCTCCGAGCCAGAAATGCAGGTGATCTCTGGATGGCCTGGCCATTTTTATGTGGTAGTATGCATCCTTGAGATCTATCGAGCACATCCAATTGTCCTTCCCTAAGAAGGGAAGTATAGACTGAATCGTGACCATCCGAACTTCTCTTTCTTTACATATTGGTTGAGTCTGTTGAGGTCCAAAATGGGTCTCCAGTCCCCTGTTTTCTTTGGAACCAAAAAGAATCTTGAGTAAGTTCCGGATCCTGTTTGGTCTGCTGGGACTGGCTGGATAACTCTTTTTTTGTAGCAACTCTACAGTTGCTTTTTCCCTACAACTGGATGGAACGTCCAGGATTCTCCTTATGATCGTTGGGGGTGTGGCAAATGGTATGAAGTAACCTCTGGAAATGATACTTTGTACCCAGCTGTCTTTTGTTACTTTTAGCCAGGTGTCTGGGTACAAAGACAAGAGACCCCCGGACTTGCCTCCAGAGCAGGACAGTTGGGCTTCCTTTCAGGAGCGCTTGTAGGGTTGCCAAAAGAAGTGATCTCTGCCACCCTAGTGTTGTGGACTCTCACTGCCGTGAGGGTGGCATCCTTCCATTATTACCTCCTCCTCTGCCCCTGGAGGGGGGTTCACTACGTGTGTCCTGAAAGGCTCTTTGGGCTTTCCGGAACCACATTTTCCCTCCCCTTTGACCTTTGGGATAAGGTCAGGTAGGGGAGGAAAAACGAACTCCGACAGCAGACAGAGTCTTTCCCTCCTATTCACACCTGGCCAAGGTTTCCTTCACTTTAGGCCCAAAAAGGGATGAGCCATCTAAGGAAGTGTTCACGAAGGATGACTTGAAGGGCTCCACGAAGGAGCACAAGCGCATCCAGGAATGTCTTCTAAGAGTGATTCCCGTACCCGCTGCCCTGCTCGTTCCATCAGCTGCATATGATATGAGATGCATGGAGGAGTTGAAATAGAATTCAGGGTAGAAAGCTGGGCAGCAACTTTATCAGAGGCTCCCGTAGCTACTGTACCCTGAAGAGTATCTCCCAACTCCTTAAGGAGATCTCTTTGCAACCTAGTAAAATGGGTTAAGTAGTTCAGTGAACGAAGAGCAAAAGTCGCTGAACTGAACATGCGTTTCTCATATCTATCCATAAACCCAGCCTCTCTATTAGGAGAATGAATAGATGAGAAAGTCTCAGACATTTCCTTTTTGGTGGCCGTCGCCACCACCATGGCATCAACAGGAACTCCTTTGGTTAAGAACGTTTTGTCTAGTGGGGCTGATATAAATTTGTTAGGCCTCCTAGGGACAGGCTCCATAGACTCCGGTGACTCCCACGCCCTTTGAGAAACCAACTGCATGAGCTCATGGAAGGGTGGAGACATCCAAGAGGTGGAGGGTTGAGACCCGAAAGCCTTCAAGAGAACAAACACATCCTCACTAGGGGTTTTGGACTGCCAATCACCCCTCTGCCTAAGGATCTCAAGTATCTCAGCAAAGGAGATATCCTCAGAGGGGTACCGTGGGGACCCTTCTAACTCATCCAAGTCAGTATCAGATGTTAAAGACTCCTGTGGGGAGTCCAAGTGTCTCCTCTTGCACAATGTCTTCCTAGGAGCCTCCTCAGTGGGGACTTCTGGAGAGGTCTCAGAAGAGCAAGGGCCACGCTGTGGGGCTACCTGGGGCTCTTACACTTAGCCTGGATCAGGGAAGCAGAAGCAGACACAGGCGCTTCAGGGGATGAAGAAGCAAGTCCTGAAGTCGAGGATGTCTTGGGAGACAAAGCTCTCCTCATGGCATCGAAAGCACCACTGCTCCGATGGAAAGGGGTCAACAGATTCAAGGGAACAGTCAAACCCCCTTCCCCCACACCAAGGCAGTGGGCTTTGAACCAGAGGTAGGAGCTGAGCTCATCCGAGCCGAAGCCCCGAGAGGGAGAGTCGGCACCGACAAGACGGTTCGACTAACCTCTCTGGATCTGACTGGAGAGTGTCAGCTCCTAGAATCGCTGGTCAGCACCGAGGATGTCAGAGTGGATGGAGCAGAGGACACTGGAACCGACCTCGACCCCAATGGCTCCACGATCAACGGGTCTGATTCTTTTGCCTCCGAAGGGCTGGTATGGCTCGGAGGAAAAGTAGACAAAGCAAGAGTAGTGGTCTTCAGCTCCAAAGCCGCTTGGGTCGGAGCCGAAAACAATTTAGCAAGGCCTGGTGCCTGGAGAAGCTTCTGCACCAATCGATCCATACCCAAATCTGAAAGACTGACAGATGACCTAGATGAATGAATAGATGGTGCCGACTGGAGTAATGTGACTGAGGCACTTCGGATACTGGCTCCAAGGCTGTGGGCCGGCTCCGAAAAGAAAAGACAGTCGGCTCTGAAACCTGGGGAGCCGATGTCTCATCAGATTTTTTTGATTGTTTGGAGTCCTTAGATTCAAAAGAGGGCTTAGATGACTTGCTGGCAACATCCTGGCCACTAAACGCCTCTTGAAAAGGGTGTTTTAACAAACCCCTGTCTATTAATTTAATTTTCCTCTCTAACAGAACACTGGAAGAAAAGGAATGGCAGACAGCACAAGATTCTTGCAAGTGGACAGCCCCCAAACAATATACGCATGTAACATGTTCATCAGTAGCTGACATTTTCTGATTACAGTCCGGACATTTTTTTAAAACCGGACTTTGGATGTTTGCCAGTCTCATCCACCATGATACCACTCTAAACACACGCGGATCAACAATTAGTGTGAAATTAGTACCAATAGGCTTTAAACACACACACAGAAGAGCCTGAGATAAAATTATTCAAAAACTGTTACACTATACTGTAACTACTATAGAAAAGTATATCTAAACAACCACACACAGCCCAAAGATAACTAGGCCAAAAAACGAGGCCAAATATTTAAAGAGAGTAATATATAGTAAATATAATAAACACACGGGAAAAGAAAGTACAGTTTTGTACCTACCATAAATGTAGATGTTCGAGTGCTCACCCTGCTGCAGTCATCACACTTGGGTTATCCTGCCATCAGGCAGTCCCGCAGTCGGCCTGAATTCCAAAGTCTTGGTCCGGCATAAGTTGCTGTCGCTTCTTCCCTGACATCAGTGCACCAGGGGTATATAAGAGGCATCCGACGCCATTTTCTTCAGTTTTTCTTGCCCCAGATGTCAGGTGCCCCCAATAGGTAGGCAAAATATATATATATATATATATATATATATATATATATATATATACACACACATATGGCTATATAAAAATCAAACAAAACCCTTAGGCACAAGTAAATACACCACAGAGGTAGTGTAGGATAAAGTGGTAGAGATAAGTTCAGCTAGTTCAGAGGGGGTTGAGGGAGAGTAACCTGGACTGCAGCAGGGTGAACACTCGAACATCTACATTTATGGTAGATACAAAACTGTACTATGTTCATCGTGTTACCCTTCTGCAGTCATCACACGTGGGTTGAATCCCAAAGCTAAGGATGGGAGGTGGAGTCAAACAGGGTTAGAAGAAGCTAGTAGGCCCTGCAAAACTGCAGTGGCGAAACCAGCTCTAGTCTTAGAGTATAGAGGTAAGTGATAGTGTTTGGTGAAGGTGTGCACTGAACTCCAAGTAGCAGCTTCCAGAATATCCTTGGTTGGCACTCCCCTGAGAAAGGCTGCTGATGTAGCTGTAGCCCTGGTGGAGTGGGACCTAATGTTAGCAGGTACTGGTTTCCCATGATGTGTATAGCAGAAACGTATGCAATGCCCTATCCATTTTGAAATGGTCTGTTTTGAGACAGCTTTTCCTTGTGATCCTGTAGCACAGGCTACAAAAAGCTGGTCAGTTTTTCTGAAAGCCTTAGTTTTATCCAAGTAGTAACGTAATTGCCTGTGAATGTCCAAAGAGTGCAGGAGTCTTTCTCCTTTGTTCTGGGGACTTGGGAAGAAGGTGGGCAAGTAAATGGTTTGGTTTAGGGCCACACTGGATACAACCTTTGGCATAAAGGATGGATTAGTTCGTAAAGAGACTCTGTCTTGATGAAAAATGATGAAAGGTTCCACTGCCATTGGTGCCTGCAGCTCTGAGACTCTTCTAGCTGAGGTTATCACTAGTAGTTGGGCAGTTTTCCAAGAAAGAAATTTTAAATCAGCTGAAAAACCTGGTTCAAAGGGTGGCAGTGTAAGCTTTTCCAGAACAAAGTTGAGATCCCAAGTAGGTGTTGGAGCTCTCCTTGGCGGTCTTAAGTTCTTAGCCCCTCTGAGGAACTGTCTTAGGAATGGATGTGAAAATAAAGGAGGATCCGTGCTGTAATGAGCTGAAACTGCTGAGGCGTGGATCTTAATAGATGAAAAGGAAAGTCCTTTGTGTAACATCTCAGTTAAATATTGTAGAATCTGAGATATGTCTGGATCAAGGGGGTTTAGGCCTTTAGCCTGGTTCCAGGCGCAAAATCTTTTCCATTTGTCGGAATAGGTTTTCCTGGTGCTGGGCCTCCTGGCCTCCAGAATGACACCCATAACAGCTTTGGATAAAGGTGTTGGCTGGTTGTTTAGGTAATCTGCCATGCAGCCAGGTTTAAAGTCTTGAGCTGGCTGTGTAGAATCTGATGGTCTCGCTGGATGAGCAGGTGAGGAATATGTGGCAAAATCCATGGCGGGCCGTGGGCCATGTTCCTTAAAATTGGGTAGCAATGCTGGCGTGGCCAGTCTGGTGCAACGAGTATCATTTGTGGCCTCTCTAATCTGACTTTCAGCAGTACCTTTGCTAGAAGAGGCAGTGGAGGGAAGGCATACACTGTTAATGTTTTCCAACTGAATGAGAGGGCGTCCACTTTCCAAGCTAGTGGATGGAAGATCCTTGTGCAAAATTTTTGAAATTGGTGGTTGTGGGGGCTTGCAAACAGATCTATGTCTAGGCGTCCCCATTTTTGAACTATCATTGCAAATACTTGTGGATCTAGTTTCCATTCGTGTGGATCCATGATGTTTCTGCTTAGGTCTGCCAATGTGTTTTTCTTTCCTGGCAGGAATTGTGCTTGTAATTGAACCTGGTAAGATAGTGCAGCGTTCCACAAGGTCATTGCTTGCCTGCACAGAGGGTAGGAATGTGTGCCCCCTTGCTTGTTTATGTACCACATAACTGTGGTATTGTCCGTCTTTATTAGTAGTTGTCCTGGGTGTAGAAGGTCCTTGAAAGCTGTTAGGGCATTCTGCACTGCTAGCATTTCTTTTTGATTGCTATGCAGGTGTCTCTGATCTGTAGTCCATTTGCCCTGAATGCACTGCCCTACCATGTGTGCTCCCCAGGCATAGTCTGATGCATCTGTTGTCATAGTTTGCCTGGCTGTGGGTAAGGTGAAAGGCTGACCCTTGTTGAGGTGACATGCCTGTGCCCACCATAGAAACTCCTGTTGAAGGCAGGGAATGAGTGGTAATATTGTTTCCAAGCTGTGGCTGTGCTGAGTTCATACACTTTTCAGGTACCATTGTAATTTCCTCATATGCAGTTTTGCAAATGGTATTAGTAGTATGCAAGATGCCATGAATCCCAAGGCCTGCAGAATTTTTCTTGCAGGGAGTTGAGTCTTTGTTGCCATCATTTTGAAATATTGAAACAGCTGTCGTTGTTTGTCTGGCATGAGATAAGCCATCTGGGCCGTTGTATTCAAGCTGGCACCCAGGAATATTATGTTTTGTGAGGGTACTAGTTTTGATTTCTTTTCATTTACTGTGTACCTTAGGCAACTTAGAAGGTGTTTGACAAATGCCAGATGCTTTAAAAGAATGTCCTTGCTTTCTGCTTGAATAAGGCAGTCATCCAGGTATGGGTATATTTGAATTCCTCTTTGTCTGCAGTATGCAATTACTGGTGCCAGGCATTTTGTGAAGACCCTGGGCGCAGTAGATAAGCCAAAGGGCAGTGCAGAGAATTGATAATGCGTTGAACCTGCAATGAAGTGGAGGTATCTTCTGCAATTTTGTCTGATAGGGACATGCAGGTATGCCTCCTTGAGGACAAAGTGACTAGCCAAGCATTCTTGCCCAGCATGAGAAGAAGCTGCTGTAGTGTTAGCATCTTGAATTTTGGTACTTGCAGATAGGTGTTCAGAATTGAAAGATCCAGAATGGGTCTCCATGCTTTGTCCTTTCTTGGGACTAGGAAGAGTCTTGAGTAAAATCCTTGTCCTTGCTCCTGTGCAGGTACCTGTTGAATGGCTCTCATGTTCATGAGAGCTGTAATTTGTTTTTGTGCCTCTGCCCATTGATTTGGTGGCAGGTTTGGCATTCCTTTGATCCTTGGTAAGGTATGAAAGTGGAATCTGTATCCTTGAGAGACAGTGTTTAGAACCCATTTGTCTTTTGTGATGATGTGCCAGTTGTCTGCACAAAATGCTAGTTTTCCTCCCAAGGGAGTTGCCAGGAGAGATTTGCTTGGTAGTTTGAGGATAGGAGTCATTGTGTTTGTCTTCTGCTAGCCTGGGGCCTGTCTTCTCCTCCTTTCTGGATAGCAGAACCCCATTGACGAGGTTTGTAAGGGCCCTCTGACTGGCCTCTGCCCCTTGGGCATCTGTATTTGCCCCTCTGTGATCTGTCTGAAGCTGGAAAGGACCAGTTTTTGTTGGCCAATTTCTGCTGAAACGTGGGGGTTGTACCTGCAAAAAATCCTTGACCGTTTGCATAGACTTTGCCTTATCCTCCATTTTCTTTAAAACCTCTTCTGCTTTGACACCAAATAATACATCCTGTTGTAAAGGTGCATCCAATAATTTTGCTTTAACATGGTCAGGGAGGGTTTGTTCTTTTAACCAAGCATGTCTACGTATGACAGAGCCAGTAACAGCTGCTCTACAGGAAGCTTCCAATGAATCAAATCCGCATTGTAAAGTATGTTTGCCCACCTGTTCAGCTGCATGCAACAGATCCTGCATTTCCTTGAATTCAGGCTGTTCTGAATGTGTGCTCATTTTTTTGTTTTAACTGAGACATCAGGAATTGCTGGTATTTCAACATGTGAAACTGGCAATTTAATGCTCTCATTGCCAGAGTTGCTGAGATGCATATTTTCTTTCCCCATCTATCTAGGGCTCTGGAATCCCTTTCCGAGGGCACAGGATTTTTAGCCATAGAAGCTTTTGCTCCCTTAGGACCCTGGGATACGGTTTCTGGGTCAGCTATAGGGCTTTTATAAAGGAATTTGTGTGAGTCAGGTACTCTGTAGTATCTGTCTGGTTTGGCTGGAGCAGGAGGTAGAGTGTCTGAATTTAAACTAGACTCCAAGTAAACATCATCCACAATATCTAAAACAGGAGGGATAGCAAGAGGTCTGTGCTGGGGTAGTAAAAGGAACTCTCTGAGCCTTTTCTTAGAATCTGAGTAATCCTGGCCTTAATGTTCCCTCATGGTATGTAAAGTTTCCCCAAAGGTGTAGTCTTCAGGGGGAGATGCTGAGGGAATAGAATCTTCAGCAGCAGAATCCTCATAAGGTGGAAAAGTGTAATCCTGTTCCTCAGAAGAATCTGAGGAGAGAGAAACCTGGTCAGAGGATGCATAATCCTCCTCTTGTCTTGGTCTTTTATCAGGAGGGGGATGGGAACCCCTGATAAGGGTAATCAAATCTTCAGCCATCTTAAGCATCTGTTTCTTAGGCATGGGGCCTTGAACTGTAGACTGATGTACCGTTTTCTTTGGTTTTAAAGGAGTTTTAAGTTTAGCATAAGATTTAATGGTGAGTGTAGTCGGTCTGAAGACACCTTCTTTAACCGAAGGTGTTTCTGTTGCACCAGTGTCTAGTTGTGCTCCGGTGGCGGTAGATGGCTGTGTTGGCCTAGTAGACTCCGCTTGGGAATCCGCAGCTGTCTGGGGTTCCAGTTCTGCGGTCGTCAGGGGCTGTGTAGGCACCTCACTGAAAACCGGAGAACCGGCGACAGGCCCAACTGAGGCCTCGGTGTCTGGATTATTCCTAGGCTGCCTGTCCTTATCCTTTCGTTCTTTCTGAATGGCGGTCGTCGGCTGCTCCAACGGCATGATATAATTAAATTTCCTATCAAAGTAATGCTGTGCGATGTCAAAACGGCATTTGATAGTTCGTTTATTAAACCCAGTGCAAAACCGACATCCTGTGACGTCGTGGCCTGGGCCTAGGCAAGGAATACAATAGGAATGGAAGTCCTTATGAGGTATTTGCTTCCCACAAGAAATGCAATTGTTAACTTTTTCTGACATCGGACTGAGGCAAGAAAATGTTCCCCAACGGGGCACTTAGCTTTAATGAAGACTTTGGACTGAAATTCAAATCGAAAATCTCAGGTGTCGGCCAACCAGCACTTACGAACTGCTTCTGCTTCGGGCACCGCGCGGCAAGAAAGACTGAAGAAAATGGCATCGGATGCCTCTTATATACCCCTGGCGCACTGACGTCAGGGAAGAAGCAACAGCAACCAACACCGGACCTAGACTTTGGAATTCGGGCCGACTGCGGGACCGCCTGATGGCAGGATAACCCAAGTGTGATGACTGCAGCAGGGTAGCACGATGAACATCTGCAATGGAGCTATAAGAGCGAACTACTTATATTCAGAAATTAATAATAGTATATAATAAAGTACTAAATAGAAACATTTTTGAAGTTTACTGGCCCGAGCTTTCACTGGAACCTCCGATCAGATGCCATGGCAAACTAGATCTGAGGTAATTCACAGTGCATCATGGGATAGGGGACTTGGCCTCAAGGTACTGAAAGACCTCGAGCACTGCATGTGGCTGTACTGGAGCCAAGGGATCGGTTCCGAACCCATCAGTTAAGAATGAATGGCGAGATTGAACAACTTCACATCATGCTTTTGACTGAAGCTCCAGAAAAGAAGAAAAAAATGGATTTTCTAGCATATTAGCAAAAATAAATAAATAAATAAATAAACTTGTAAACTGGTCTGGTTTGCATTTAACAAAGCCAGAAAACATTTAGTACTTGGATCAGCAACTGATGATCAACAATGTCCCATTTTGGTTTGTTCTGAAATATTCAGACTTATACTCGCATACAAAAGTTTATCCTTTTTATATTTATTAACAGAATTCTTTTCCACTAAGACTGAACAAAACTTACCAATGTTCAAATGCTTAACTAAGTTCTTCATATAAATCACTGTCAGGAACAATCAACCCACCTCAACAGTGAAAATTATACAAACAGATTAATTAAAAGCTAAACTTTCTACAACTATTTTACTTCAAAACTAACATTAGGGCAAATAAAACATGTTTTGTATTTAATTTACTCAGGGTAGCATATTTCAGACACTGACTATGTCAGATAGCATTTGACTGGGAAATCAGAATTATCAGGCAGTATGACAAATGTTTATGTTTGCTACAATATACATTATCAAAATGTTTTAGGTTTTAAGACGTACTGTTTCAACAAGCTAAGGAATCAGTGACATGCTTTGTGTACCTATTTTATCACAGCCTGAACATTTACTGTTCTCATCTAGTGATTCATTTAAACAATATTTGTTTAGGAATTTCATGGACAAAGTTATTGCAATATGCAAGTATGCAATCACTCAAAACATTTTACTACTAGATTTTTTTTTTTACAACATGATTCAGAGGAATTTCCATTCCTGGATCTGTTGTTTATTAAAGAGGGAGGGAAATAAAACTGGACTTTAATTCTCTTATGTATGCTGGAGCTGCTATTCTGAAGAACAGTATATACCAAAGGGGTAGTTTGTATGTGTGAAAAGACTGCCTTCCAAAGACGGTCATTATGAAAACTGTCAGTTCTCTTTCTTTGTGACAGAGTTTTAGAAATGACATTCACAGGGCAAACAGGTAAGGTCCCATGGATCATTGCACACACTTGCAGAGAGGAGAAAATGACTGGGCCTTACTCCTAAAGTCAGACTCAACGTAATGTATAATGAAGACAACCGAAGGAGTTAAGAAATTAGTCAAGCACCACTGGGACCTTTTTAAACGCTGGAAGTCAAAAATCTCAGGAGTGGTGGGAGTTTTCCCCTAATTTTCTTTTATAATGCCTACAACTACAGAAGACATACTAATAAAATCAAACGTAATCCACAAGCTAGATCTGACAAGTGCAGGACCTTTACATGATGCCATTTGCAGTTTGCAAATATAAAAATAGGTAATTAATTTTGCCATCCGGTCTCAAAGATGGTGTACATTAATTTTGTATCTTAGAACCGTGGCAGTACATTTGTGATTTATATAGCAACATGCAAATGTGCATGCTTTTTACATCAAGAAGTCTGCGACACAAGTATGGAACATATGAAGGATATACACACTGAAATGATGACTAAAAGTTTGGCTTCCAGCACTCAGGTGTGGGTGCTAGTGAACCTCATTGCTTAATGTTTCAGGATACCAATTAAAAAGTACTGATATGTAGTGGCAATAACTTATCACAAAAACGTATCAAATTGCTAGATTCAGTAACACAAGAATTACATTCAATGTTCGGTACAAAAACATTACGATTCAAAGGAGACGTCCATGAAATAAATATATTGATGGTATGTCTTAGGGATTACAGTATAAGTGAACATGGTACAAAAACAAAAATGTTTGCTATACAAATTAGTATTATAACATGTTCTTTATTGAAAGTGAAACAAAACTTAATACAAAAATATTCTTCACTTTTAGAACTCCTTGTTTATATATTGCATCCTCCTTGTGCTCTTTATTTTGATTAACATTATTGCTGAACCAAACAATATACATGTTGGACATCTGCTTTTGCTGGAATTTATCACAGTTACTAGGTGCAGCCAAAATCCAGTCCCATCTTTGTTTGGAAAAAAGAAGTTATGTCTAACCATAATGTTCTACATGTGTTGTCCATTTTCATTCCCCTTAACCTGTGTGGGTCTTGGTTCTGACCCTCGAAGTGACCGGTTGCTCTCCAAGCTTGATTTTCCAGACTTGAGCTCCTCCCTTCTACCCATAATGACCCACTCCCCCACACCATCTCAGATCAAGTTTGCCCTAAGTACAGAAACCCAAAAAAAATGTCCTATAAAAGACCAAACAGATCAAGTTTGCCCTAAGTACAGAAACCAAAAAAAAAATGTCAAATAAAAGACCAAACATCCAATGCCCTAAAAGAAAAGATCAGGAGCTCAACCCGAAGGAACACTGTGAGGTATTCTAGCTACAAGTTTTCCCTTAGTAGTACTTGTGTGATCACCTAGTAGTACTCCTCTTAGACCTTCCGACTTCTATCCCCCCTCAGTTTTCTCTGGCCTCTCTCCCGCAGATTCTGACAAATATGGATGGACAATTTCCTATGTTTTCTCCTGCCAGTCTGGTCGATATGGGCATCCTAAGACAGTGTAGCAACTGCCTCATGTACATGGACAACCCTCTATACTACCACCTAGGAACACAATTTGTGAGAGATGCAGTTACATTAAGAACCTAGAGTCTATGCTTTCTCCCTCACAAGCCAGTATATCTGGTACTGAGAAGGTTGTCAACATAAACACCATACCTCAAACACCACCCACACCTACACAACACACACCCACATATGCGGAGGTCCTCAAAAACATACTCAAACAAAAAAGCCCTCAGAGGCAGAAACGCACGCCAACTCCACTGCCCACCACACCACACACAGTCCACATACCCACGTCTCACAGCCACTGAGGCCTAAACATAAACTCAACATATTACAGATGTGCCCCTCACTCGGCTGGATAAGGCAAAAGTCATAGTTAGTTGTTTGTCAGGTGCCAGAATCCACCATATCACCCATGCACTCAAGTCTCTGAACAACAGGTACTATTATGACTCTGTCATAGTCCATGTTGGCGTGAATGACTTGAGACGTACCTCCCTGGACTACATGAAGACAGGCATGAGCCAGCTCTCTGTGTGTCCCAGGCAGGTATGTTCCTAGCCTTAAGCAGCATTCTACCATCACCCAGAATGATGCCTCAATACAAACAGAAAATGACTGACTAACAATTTGCTTAGTTGCTGGTGTCATTCCAAGGGGATCCAGTACCTCCCTGGATTACATGAAGACAGGCATGATCCAGCTCTCTGCGTGTCCTAGGCAGGTATGTTCCTAGCCTTAAGCAGCATTCTACCATCACCCAGAATGATGCCTCAATACAAACAGAAAATGACTGACTAACAATTGGCTTAGTTGCTGGTGTCATTCCAAGGGGATCCAGTACCTGACAGCCTAGGAAGACACGATCGACAGACCAAGATGCTTTGCCAAAGATGGCCTGCATCTGTGTCTCTTGGGCTTCAGGCTTCTGGCAAAGGTTCTTGTCTCCCCCATAGTGCCTTTTTTAGGCATTGCCATGAGGTCAAAATCTACCAACATGAATATTTCATCAAAACGTAAATTAAAGGTCATGCTGCTAAAAGCTGAGTGTCTAAACACGAAACTGCACTCATCGCAAGCATTCTTAACCCTGGAAGATGCTAACATTTGTGCAGTCACAGAAACCTGGTTCAAAGCAGCGGAGAGCACCTCAGCCATACCAGGTTACTCATCCCATCATACATTCAGACCCCAAACCTTAGGCAGCAAACCAAAGGAGGTGGAGTTGCGATGTATATTAAAGACATGCACGCCTCCAGTCTAGTCAAACAGTATGATGTACAAGAGATACTGCAGGTGCAGTTAACCATTGGCAAGACCCCTATTCAAATCACAGCTAGCTACAGGCCCCCAACTTTGACTCAAGATGTGCACTCCACCTTTCTCGACCTCTTCGAATCTATCAAGATTCAACCCTTTACCCTGATCCTGGCCGACTATTCAACCATAGATTGGAAGAACTACTCATGCTAAAACACAAATGCCCAGAGATTCTTTGCTTTCGTCAACGCAAATGTCTTGGACCAGCTGGTCGACACCCCCACAAGAGGTGATAATATCTTGGACTTGGTATTAATCAATATGAGTAACCACTGCAACATCCCTACAGTGTCATCTTCCCTGGTAAGATCAGACCACAAACCGGTCACTTTTGAAGTCACCATCCCCACCCCAAAGCTAGGGTCAAACAAAAAAAACTTCTCCAAAGCTGATTACAACCTCCTGAAGGAATGTACAGTTTCACAGCCCCTCCTTCTCCATAGGAACTGGCACATATGTCCAACCCTACTTCAAAATACTATATGAGCATTTATATAGCTGCATGGAATCACGAATACCATACAGGACAAAATCCTCCTCCTCAATGAAGAGTAAACCTGTCTAGTGGACATCTGCAATAAACAAACTCTGTAATAAAAGGAAACAATTGCTGTCCAGGACCAAGCAGGAGCAGGTACCCAAATGGAAACAATCTCTCCTTAGCCTGAACAAGCAAAGAAGAGCACTAGTGAAATCTTCCAAAGCAAACTTCGAGTTCAAACTGCCCACATCTACTAAAGATAATCATAAGGCCTTCTTCATATATGGCCGCAATCTCAAAGGAAGCACTCAGATCTGCTCAGAACTGGTGGTCAAGGACACCACATACATAAATTCCGTAGATATAGCCAACCTGCTGACAGGTTCAGTAAAAACTTCAACCCTCTGTCCCCCCACCAGTAAATCAGGACATCCCCAGCACCTGCCACCCCTCCTGTTATCTCTAGGGAGCAAGTAATCACTGCCCTCTCAAAGGCAAAACATACAGCCTCCATGGGACCTGACAACATTCCAGGCTGCATCCTACATGAACTCAGGCAGGAACTTGCAGCACCATTAGGCACCCTATCCAACCAAAGTCTGAGTACCGGCTTCATCCCACCCGAGTGGAGGACAGCCACTGCCATCCCTTTGCATAAAGGTGGAATGTCCACTGATCCAAGAAATTATAGACCCATCAGCCTAACTAGCCTAATCTGCAAGGCCATGGAATGGACTATCATGGACCTCATTAACAAGGACATTGGCAACCTCCAAACACTCGATCTCATACAGTTTGGTTTCAAGGGGAGGTCATGCCTGATAAATCTGGTCGACTTCTTTGAGACAGTCACCAAAGCCATGGATGAGGTGATGACTGTGCCCAATGCCTACCTTGACTTGGCCAAAGCCTTCAATACTATTCACCATTTGGGTATAATAGATAAACTTTCTCAACTAGGCATCAATCCGTATGTTAACAGATGGGTAAGCAAACTGGCTCACTGACAGAATCCACCCAGGACAATAAAAATAGGGGAAGCCACCTTGGAAGTAAACCTGTAATGAGTGGTATCCCCCAGGGATCGGTCTTGGGGCCTCTTTGTTTGGGATATACGTTTCTGAGCTGCAGGCCAAAACCAGTGGGCTATGGCTGGCCAAGTTTGCAGATGACTGCAAGCTGGGAGCTGGCTGGGAGCTGTCATCAATTCCCCTAGTGATGTGAACATCCCCCAAGAGGGGCTCACCCAAACAAATGACTGGTGCCAGCAACATGCCTTCGAACTGAATGCCAAAAAATGCATCATCATCCCCACTGGGAAGAGTGACATCCCCACAAATTATCACATTAAGAACTGGTCCTAAGCACGCAATCAGTCATGAGGGACTTGGGCACCCAGGTTGATAGCAAACTGACTTTTGACCATCATACTGCCTCCATTGTATGGAAAGCTTTCTACATGGCCCACCTCATTAGTAAGGGTATCTCATCCAAGGACAAGGAGTTCATAACATCCCTGTATTCTTCCCTTATAAGACCCATTATCGAATACAATGTCCCTTTTGGCATGTACCTCTCAAAGCACATGCAGCAGCTGGAAAGTCCACAGAGGTTCCTCACCAGGAGAATCCACGGCCTCAACATCGACCCTACATAGATACGCTAAAAGCCCTGTCCCTCTACTCAGTCTCATACAGAGTCCTCAGAGGTGACCTCTGTCTGGCATACAAAGCAATCTCAGACCTTGCCTTGATGGGTCTGCTGCATACCTGGCAAGTCAAGCTCCACTCGAGTAACCCACACGTGTGACCTCAACCTGATTTGACACATCAATAGGACTTGTTGGCAGTACAGATTTGTGTCTCAGAGACTCTCCTTCTGTGGAACAGACTCCCTCTCCATGTCAAGCAAAGTACCTCATTAACCTTTTTTAAGTGCAACCTGGATAACTGAATGGGGAACAGAAAATACACCCCTGGGATTCCACCTGTGCCCCTGCTGGACAGGGGCATCAGGTGCAGACTTGTCAGAACTTGGGCTAAATTCTTGGTTACAACTGTAAGGGCCTCAGGGCTAATAGCCTAGCAACCTCCTATGATCCTATGAGCAGAGACTCCACTGAAAACTCCACCAGGTCTCCTAAAGCCTGGAAGGGGGGAGGAACGGTTAATGGAAATGAAGATGGACAACAGAGATGAAACGTTACGGGAAAACAACTTCGTTATCTGATGTTGTCATCTTCATTTCCATTAACCTGTGGGACAGAGTCCCCAGCTACCAAAAAACCTTGGGTGGCTCTCATGGAAGGATATTCTGGAGTATGGCAGAGCCAAAGGCATTCCTGCTCCTGGATATAATATTCAACTTATAATGCGAGACAAACGTATGAGTATTTTATCAGGTAGCTGCAGCACAAATATCTTCAATCGAAACCCTGGACGAAAAGGTTTGAGAAATCGCCACACACCTTGTAGAATGACCTTTAACAAGACCTAGCAAAGATACGTTTCTGGCCAAATAAAGAAAGGAAATAAAGTTTTTCAACCATCTAGACAGAGTAACCTTCACAATGGATTTTCTTCACTTTCCCTCAGTGAAGGAAACAAACAACTGCTCAGACTTCCTGAAGAATTTGACTGTCTAAGTAGAAATGTAACTGCCTATGTACATCCAGCAGTTGAAGGGTGCACTCTCCTTTATTCTGATAATTAGGGAAAAGACGGAAAAATTAACTGACTGATTAATGTTCCCTCCCTGGCCACCTTGGGCAAAAATGGATTCATACATAAAGTTTCCCTTCTTTTGTGAAAAATGAAGTACGGGAATTTAGAGGAAAGAGCTTGAAGTTCAGACACTCTTTTTTGAGGAGGTGACAGCCACTAGAAAAGGAGTTTTCCAAGATAGTCAACTGTAGCCGCTGGCTCAAAAGGAAGATGAACCAGTGCTTGAAGAATCAGTCAGGTCACATGGAGAGGTTGGGTCTTTGATCAGTGGATAAAGCAAAAAAATACCTCTAAGGAAGCCTTTACAAAGTTTTGATGATGCCAGGGGGCAACAGTCTAGGCCTAAATGAAAACTGGAAACAGCTGTGAACTGGACCTTGACAGCAGAATAGCTAGTGCCATCATGGAAGAGGGATGCCAAAAAATCCAAAACTACTGTAAAAGGAGCCGTAAATGTGTCTAACGGTTTCTGCTGCGCCTGAGTGGAAAACCTTTTCCACTTACTTTTATAAATTATACGAGCTGAAGACCTAAGGGACGAGATCAGAATTTTTGGAACAGGGGAAGAAAGCCTGGGACATCTTGCCATCATCGGAATTGGAGAAACCATGTGGATGGCTTCAAACCCTGAAGGTCTGGGAGGAGATGCCTTGACGAATCGGAAAGAAGGTCCGGAGTCGGCTCAACCTCAACAGTGGGCATATCAGATGAGACCAAAGAAAGGTGAACCAGGTTTATCAGTCAGAAGGGGGGTACAGAGGATTACCTTGCTCTTCATCCTGAGAGCCTTCTGTAAAAACTTGGGAATTAATGGCAGAGGAGGGAAGGCATAGAGAAGACCGGGAGGAAAAGCATGGAATAGAGTATCTCCTGGTAACTGTCCCTGAGGAGGAATCAAGGCAAAGTACCTGCTGCATTTGTTGTTGAGAGGGGAAGCAAACATCACAGCAAGATGGACACCATTTCTGGAAGATCAGCTTTGCCCGGATGGATTGAAAGACCACTTGTTAGGCATGAATAACACTCGGTTGAGCCTCCCCGCTAATATGTTGGACTCTATCAGAATGTGCGTTGCTATCAGAAAGTGGTAGGTAGAGATTGCCCACTGCCACACCCTCATTACTTCCTGAGATAGGGGGGTAAGACCTGGTTCCCTCCTGTTTGTTGATGTACCACACCACAGACATATTGTCCATTTGTATAGCAATAGTCCCCAGAGGTACAAGGCTGTGATGATCTGGCAATGTTAGAACTACCACCCTCATCTCCTGAACGCTGATATGCAAAGTAGGTCTCCTGGAGCATCCATGTGTTTTGAACTGTACGACACAGATAATGCCCGCCCAAGAATGAATGGTCATCCTTGAGAAATGTCTGCAGAGTGAAGCCACCAAAGCAGTGAATCCTTGCATACTTGGGAGAGTTTGATGGGGAAATTCAAGGGATTCCTGTGAAGAGACAATTGGACTGCTAACATCCATTGCAGGATCCACATGTAGGAACACAGTAGGTAGAAGAGTTATAGTGGCCGCCATAGAGCCCAATGCTCTGAGAATGAAGCTGTCTGGAGGAGCTGGGGTGGCCATGATCTGTCTGACCTGAAATCTCAAATTCATAATTCTTTCAGTAGTTAGAAAAGCTCAAGATACCCTTTTGTCCATACATGCTCCAATAAAGTCTATAACCTGAACTGGTTGTAGCTGAGACTTTTGAATATTAATTGGGATTCCTAGAAGAGGGCTCAGATATAAAAGATAATCCCTGGCCTGAAACAGTAGATGCTTAGCTGACATAGTCAGAAGCTAGTCATCCAGATAAGAAAAAATCTGGAAACCTTGCAATCTAAGGTGCACTTCCACCCCTGCCAAACATTTGGTGAACGCCATGGTGGCTGTGGTGAGGCTAAACGGGAGTGATCTTAATTGACAGTGACTGGCTCCTAGTCTGAAACGGAGATATTGCCTGGAGCATCTGTCAGTCTTTATATGGTAGTACACGTCATTCAGATCCACAGAACACAACCAATTATTCATCTTCAGAAAAAGTAGGATGGACAGGATCATGACCATCCTGAACTTTGTGTGCTTCGCTAACTTGTTCAAGGTGGTCAAGTCCAGAATCGTCCACAAGTCCCCTGTGTTTTTTTAGGCACTAGAAAGAGCCTGGAGTAAAGACCTGATCTGGTTTTATCGGGGGAACCTTTTGGATGACTCTTTTGTTTAATAGTTTTTTCTATTTCTAAGGCTACATCCTTACTCTGACTGGGTGGAACATTAGGGAGGCAATTTCTTTTTTTTTTTTTTTTTTTTTGAAGTTTCTAAAAAAGGGAATGTAGTATCCTCTGGATATGATTCCTTAGCATCCAGTGTTCATTTGTGATGGCCTCACAGGCTGCTAGGTGCAGGGAGAAGCGCCTCGATGGCAGCCAGGCAACTGTTCAGAAGTGCTGTAAGGGTCGATCCGAGAAGGTTTCTCTTGAACCTTAATTTTGCGGACCCCCTTGGCTGCGTGGGCGGCGTTTACATTCTAGTTGTTCCCCCTGTGTCCCCAGGGGAAAAATCTCCCTGTGTATCCTGAAAAGAACCCTGTGACTTATGAAACCACATCTTTTTACTTCCACGCTGTTTCCTAGAAAAAGGACCTTTGTGGGGTAGAAAAATGGATCCCAATGGCAGATAGGGTCTTTCTGCCCTTTTCACTGCAGGAAAGTGTGTCACAAACTGTAGCCGTTAAAGGAGGCATTGATAAAGGACTATTTAAAGAGCTCTGCAAAATCACAAAGCCTCATCCAGGCATGGCGCCTTATGGCAATGCCAGAACCGGTCGCCCTTGAGGGATCCTCTGTGGCATGGATACCAACCTCATGGATGCATTAGCCAGTGATTAGAGGGTGGAGAGTCTGGAGGAAAAGATCTTCTGCAGACATGGACTCAAGGGATGAGCTAGAAATTTCTTTCACCAGATCCCTTTGTAGCCTCGTAAAATGTGATAGGTAGGTCAATGCCCTGAAAGTAAACATGGAAGAGAAACTCTTTCCAAATCTGTCCAACACTCTAGATTCTCTACTGGGAGGGTGGACAGAACAGCTCTCTTGTGCAAGCTTCTTCTTGGTAGCTGCTACAAAAAAAAAGAAGTTATGTACTGACCATAACATTCCAAGTTTGTTGTCCTTGATCTCACCTTCCTTCTTGTTGGTTGGGTTTGGAGACACTCATCGCCTCCAACTCAGTCATATTCTAAAGCTCGAGGGCTTCTACTGGCTCGAAGCTAGACCCTATCCCATCATGCTTAGCGGTAGTTACCCAGATCTCATTTAAGATAACCCATAACACTAGACTATCATATGCAAATATATAAACTGTAGGCATATATAAATATATATGTATATATACATACATATATAAAAAAACTCACCAAGCCATAAGTAGAACTCTTAGTCTACCCAACACACAAGGCAAGAAGGGAATCAAGGCCTAAACCGCCAAAGATGGATAATTCCTCTCGATCCTCCAGGAATGTGAAGAAGGCTGGGATGCAAGAAGGAAGGCGAGATCAAGGACAACAAACATGGAATGTTATGGTGAATAAATAACTTCTTTACGTTATGTTGTCCCTATCTCACCTTCCTTCGTGTTGGTTGGGATCGCGTCCCCAGCATCTTCTTCTTGGGTGGATCAATGGAATAGACTCTTTAGAACCATGGAACCAAAGGATGCCCTGTTCCGGGAGGTCACATTTACTTTGTAATGAGTGATGAAGGTATGGGAGATTAACCCACGTAGCTGCCGCACAAATTGAGTCTAAAGGCAGTCTGGCCTGAAAGACAGTAGAGGTACACAAGACCCTGGTTGAGTGTCCTCGAATTTTCCCTGGCAGCTGTTTGTTCTGTGAGTTATAGATGCAAGTAATGGTATCTGAAAGTCATTTTGATAAAGTTACTTTTGTGACTGAAGTTCCTTTTCTGTTTTCTGCAAAGAATACAAACAATTGGTCAGACTGTCTGAATTCCTGTGTCCTGTACAAGTAAAAATGTAATGGTCTATGAACATCCAGTTGGTGGAGTTTATACTCTGCCTTGTCGCCATGGTTTGGAAAGAATACAGGTAATTCTATTGATTGATTCAGATTGAACTCTGAGCAAACTTTTGGTAGGAAGGAGGGGTTGGTTCTGAGAAAAACTAAATAAGGGGGACGAATGACTCAAGCTTGTAATTCTGATACCCTCCTAGCTGAGGTAATGGTGATCAAGAAAATCATTTTCCATGTCAAAAATTTTGGAGGACAAGAATTAGCCGGTTCGAACAGAGGAAGAATCAAGGCAGCTGGGACTAAATTTAGATCCCAAGGAGGAAGTGGTTCTCTTATTGGGGGTCTCAAAAGGATTGTACCTTTCAGGAAGGTTTTGCATAACATGTGGGACATAACGTTGGAACCCATTTCTCCCATATGAAATAGCAGCCAGCTGAACTCGGACAGTTGCTGCTGCTGCTCCTTGGTTAAATGTTTCAGTGAGGAATTCTAGGATCTTTGAAATAGGTGCAGTAAAAGGATCAATATTATTTTTGGCTGGACAACAAGATAACCGTTTCCATTTGGTAGTATAAAATTTTCTCGTAGGGGATTTGTGAGAGGAAATTAGAATATGTTGTACTGCCAGGGAGATGTTAGGGAGCCTGGCTAAGATGGGAAGTGGAGGAACCAAGCTGTCAGGTTGAGGGTATGTAAGGAAGGGTGGAGTGTGCCAGACTGATGCATCAGCAGATCTGGAACTGGGTCCAGAATCAAAGTCTCCACCTGAAGATAGGGTCATAGAAACAGGAACCAGATTTGACAAGGCCAGTAGGGGGCAATGAGTATTAGCTTGCAACCAAACGACTCTGCTTTCTGAAAAAGCTTGGGTATCGGAGGGAACGGGGGAAAGGCATACAGAAGTCCCGAGGGCCAATCGTGAAAAAGTACATCCCTGGGTGATTGTCCCAGTGGAAGGACTAGGGCGAAATAGCTGCTGCATTTGGCATTAATGGATGTGGCAAAAAGATCGCAGCAAGGCTGGCCCCACTTGCGAAAAATCTGGTTCGCAATATCCTGTTTCAGGGACCACTTGTGAGGCATAAGGATAGTCCTGCTTAGCTTGTTCGCTATCATGATGGATTTCCCCAGAATATGTGTCACAATCAGAAAACGTTGGGAAGACATCGCCCATTGCCACACTCTTAGAGCCTCTCGACACAAGGGGTAGGATCTGGTTCCCCCTTTCTTGTTGATGCACCATGCTACTGACATGTTGTCTATCTGAACAACGATCGTCGCCGTGGAGGGAGAGCTGTGAAGTGCTTGCAACACCAGGAGCACTTGCTCTCATTTCGAGGATATTTATGTGCAAATAGTACTTGTGTTGTTGCCAAGTCCCATGAACAGTCTGTCCTAGATAATGCTCCCCTACCCTATCTGGGAAGCATTCATTGTCACTGTGGCCACTGGTCGGGGGAGGATGAACGGTCCGCCTATCGTCAACTGCGTGGACTGAAGCTACCATTTTAAGTCCTTCTTGCAGGTTTCTGTGATGAGAACTTCGTGGGACATGGGTAGATCTTGTATGGACCATCGAGCAAACAGGAGCCACTGTAATAACCTCATGTGGAAGCGCGCCAAGGGAAATAGCATTATTGTTGCCGCCAGTGAGCCCAGGACTTTTAGAACAAATCTTGCTCATATTTTTTCTCTCGATTAAAACTGCAACCTAGTGTCGAATGGTCGACACCCTCTCCTGAGGCAATTTTGCTATCATGTCTTCGGTAACTAGATCTGCCCCTATAAATGTAATATACTGACAGGGCAACAAGGCAGACTTTTTGTAGTTTACAGTGATGCCTAGCTGAGAGCAGAGGCGGATTGTGGTGTTCCTTCTCTCGGTTAGTCGATGCTCAGTGGTGGCGGTAAGGAGCCAGTCGTCCAGATATGAAAACACCCGGAATCCTAGACGCCTAAGATGAGCCGCGACTACTGCCATGCATTTGGTTAACACCCTGGAGGCTGTAGTGAGGCCAAAGGGCAGAGCTCTGAACTGGTAGTGACTGGCTCCCAGCCGGAAGCGTAGAAACCTCCTGGATTGCCTGTCCATCTTGATATGGTAGTACACACCCTGGAGATCAATGGAGCACATCCAATTGTCCTTTCCCAGGAAGGGAAGTATGGACTGCAGTGTCACCATCTGGAACTTTATCTTCTTGACAGACTTGTTGAGTCTGCTGAGGTCCAAAATGGGCCTCCAGTCCCCTGTTTTCTTTGGTACTAAAAAGAACCTTGAGTAAGTTCCGGACCCAAGTTGGTCTACGGGGATGTATGACTCATTTTATTAGCAACCTTTGAACTTCTAGGGTTTCTTGTTCCCTTAGATTGGGTGGCACATCTGGGACGGATTTTTGTTTTCTGGGGAGAGGTGGCATGGAAAAAGGAATACTGTATCCCCCTGGATATGATCGACTGTACCCATGTGTCTTTTATGATATTTTGCCACGCTTCTGAGTACGGTGACAATCTTCCCCCGACTGCCTCCAGAGGCGGACAGGCGGGCCTCCTTTCAGGAGTGCTGGAAGGGCCTACCAGAGAAAGTACAGTTGTGTACACATCATAAATGTAGATGTTCAAGTGTATTCACTGTTGCAGTCATCACACTTGGGTTATCTGCCTGCAGGTATAGCCCTCAGTCGGAACGAATACTAGAGTCTTGGGATTTCTGCGTTGGATACTTTTGCCTCTTCCATGACGTCAGGTCGTCAGGGGTATAAAACATGCAGCCGATGCCATTACATCAGTTTTTCTTGCCCCAGATGTCAGGAGCCCCCAAAATAGGAAGCAATTACATGGTGTGGAACACCTCCAGTAAAAAGTAAATACCATTGCCATAAGATATGGTCAAAAAAGATGATACTTAGAAAGTATAGAAAAGTCAGGGGGCTGGAAGAAGGGTAACCAGGACTACAACAGTGAATACACTTGAATATCGACATTTACCATAAGTGTACACAACTGTACTATGTTCTTCGTGTTTCACTGCTGCAGTCATCACACTTGTGTTGATTCCCAAAGCTAAGGAAGGGTGGAGGCAGTCATGAAGTGTTAGGGCTGGCCATCAGGCCTTGTAAGACTGCTGTAGCAAATCCAGCTCCGGATTTAAAAAAGATAGGCAAGTGGTAATGCTTGGTGAAGGTGTGCACTGAACACCAGGTTGTAGCTTCCAGGATGTCCCTGGTAGGGACTCCCCTGAAAAATGATGTAGAGGTTGAGGTAGCCTTAGTGGAATGGGTTCTGATCCCATGTAGGGTAGGTTTTGCATGGTGCTTGTAGGAGAAATAGATGCAGTGTGCCATCCATTTGGAGATGGTTTGCTTTGAAATGGCCTTGCCCTCTGCCTGGATAGCAAAGCTGCCTAGCAGCTGGTCAGATTTTCTGAAAGGTTTAGTCCTGTCAAGGTAGAACCTAAGCTTTCTGTGCACGCCCAAGGAATACAAGATCCTTTCCCCTTTATTCGGAGGATTAGGAAAAAAGGTTGGTAAATGGATGGATTGGTTTAAAGCCACACTGGATACCACCTTAGGCATAAATGATTGGGTTAGTCCTGAGGGAAACCTTGTCCGCATGGAAGACAATGAAGGGTTCCACAGCCATAAGGGCCTGTAACTCAGACACTCTTCTTGCTGAAGTGATGGCTAGAAGTAAGGTTGTTTTCCAAGAGAGGAATTTTAACTCTGCTGTAGCCACAGGCTCAAAAGGGGGAAGCGTGAGCTTCTCTAGTAAAGTTAAGGTCCCAGGCAGGAGTGGGAGCTCTCGTCAGGGGTCTTAAAATTGTTAGCTCCTCTCACGAACTGTTTGACCAGAGGGTGAGAGAAGAGGGGTGGTTCAGTGTTGCAATGAGCTGAGACAGCAGAGGCATAAATCCTAACTGATGAGAAGGATAGGCCTCTGAAGAGCAGCTCTGCTAGGTAATCTAGGATTTGAGGTAAGGTGGGCATGGCTGTGTCCTTTCCATGAGACTGGCTCCAAGAATAATATCTTTTCCACTTTTCTGAATAGGATTTCCTAGTACTAGGCCTTCTGGCCTCAAGGATGACATCCAGCACCTGTTTGCTGCGGGATGCTGGTGATGTATTCAGGGAATAAGCCAGGCTGCTAGGTTCAGGGTTTGCAGCTGAAAATGCAAAATCTGGCCCTCCTGCTGGGGCAGCAGAGAGGGGGGTCTGATGCAGGTGCCAGGGTTGCACTGCTGTCAGATTGCTAAGAGTGGGTACCAGTGCTGGCGTGGCCAGTCTGGTGCAATAAGGATTGTCCTTGGCTTGTCCTGTTTGATCATGAGTAGGACTTTTGAGAGGAGGGGCAGAGGGGGAAAGGCATAGATTGAGAGATTTTCCCATGTAAAGGATAGAGCACCCACTTTGCGCGCTTGGCTGTGGGGAGTTCTGGTGCAAAATTGCTCAACTGATGGTTTTGGGGGGAAGCAAAAAGAGGTCCACCTCTGGTGTCTCCCCACCTGTGGATTAGAAGCTTGAATGAGTTGGGTTCCAGTTTCCACTTATGTGGGTCCATTAGATTTCTGCTTAAGTCGTCTGCCACTGAATTTTGTTTGCCTGCAGGAACTGAGCTTGCAGGTGCACTTGGTTGCTCAATGCTGTGTTCCACACAGCCATAGCTAACCTGCAGAGTGGGTAGGAATGAGTCCCCCCCCTGCTTGTTTATGTACCACATGACTGTGGTGTTGTCTGTCTTTATCAAGAGTTGTCCTGGAAGGATAAGGTATTTGAAGGCTGTCAGTGCATTCTGTACAGCTAACATTTCTTTTTAATTGATATGCAGGTGCATTTGTCCTGGGCTCCATTTGCCTGCCATGTGAGCCCCCCATGCATAGTCCGATGTGTCTGTTGTCAGGGTTGGGGGGGGGGTTGAGTGAAATGGAGTCTCTTGTGGTTGCAGGCCTCTGCCCACCAAAGGAACTCTGTCCTTAGGCAAGGAATGATAGGAATCACTCGTTCCAGGTCCTGAGAATGTTGACACCAGAGACTTTTTAAGTACCACTGAAGTTTCCTCATATGCAGTCTTGCATATGGAATTAGGAGAATGCATGATGCCATGAACCCTAAGGCTTGCAGTATTTTTCTTGCAGATAGCTGGGTTTTGGTGGCCAGTAGTTTGAAGTAATTTGTCAAATAAACCTGCTTTTCTGGAGTGGGGAATGACATCTGGGCAGCTGTGTTCAAGCTTGCTCCCAGGAATACAATATTTTGGCTGGGTACCAGATGTGGATTTCTTTTCAATGATGGCATACCCCAGAGAAGTTAGGAGTCTCTTTACAAATGTCAGGTGCTGAAGTAGCAGTTCCTGACTGTCCGCCTGAATAAGGCAATCGTCCAAGTATGGGTAAATTCAAATGCTTTGCTACCTGCAGTATGCAATGGCTGGAGCCAGGCACTTTGTGAATACCCTGGGCGCAGTATATAAGCCAAAGAGAAGTGCAGAGAACTGATAGTGCATGGAGCCTGCCTTGAAACGTAGATATTTCCTGCAAGATTCCCTTATGGGGATGTGCAGATAAGCTTCTTTTAAGTCTAGGGTGAGCAGCCAGGTGTCCTTGGCTAGCACAGGAAGCAGCTGTTGTAGTGTAAGCATTTTAAACTTTGGTACCACCAGGAAAATGTTGAGAAATGACAGATCCAGGATAGGGCGCCAAACGTTCTCTTTTCTGGGCACCTGAAACAGTCTGGAGTAGAAACCCTGTCCCCTTTGCTCTGTTGGAACAGGTTGAATAGCCCTGATACTGAGAAGAAAAAGTACTTGCTTTTGGGCCTCTGCCCACTGGTTTGGAGGAAGGTCTGGCAACCCTCTTGGGGTTGGCAGTGAGTGGAAGTGGAATCTGTATCCCTAGGATACAATGTTTAAGACCCATTGGTCCTGGGTAATGTATTCTCAGTTTTTTGCATGCAGGGTGAGTTTTCCTCCTAGGGGTGCAAGTACTTGGGCATGGCTGGAAAGGATGAAGGATGAGTCATTGTGAGCTTTTTTCATAAGGGTGTGGCTTACCACTCCCTGTTTTTGAGGTGGGAGCACTCCATTGTTTAGATTTGTGCATAACCTGAGATTGTAATCTTTGTGGTCTGCTGCCCCTGGGTTTCGACTGAGAAGGCCTGGGAGAGACTGGAAAGGACCAGTTTTTTGAAGGTGAATGTCTACTGAATCTAGGTGGCTGTACCTGTAAGAAATCTTAATTTGCATAAATTATAGCTTTTTCCTCCATCTTTTTAAGAATTTCTTCTGCTTTTGTGCCTAATAAAAATTATTGGTTTAATGGGGGCATCTAGTAATTTTGCTTTGACATGGTCTGGCAAGATTTGTTCCTTCAGACAAGCATGCCTTCTCAGAACAGACCCAGTGACAGCACCCTGCAAGATGCTTCTAAGGCAACGAAACCACACAGCAAAGTAAGTTTACCAACTTGGTTTGCAGAATGCATTAACTCTTGTAAATCTTTATTTACTGCACAATCTGGAAGTAATAACATTTTTTGTTTAATTAGTTCCATAATATGTTGCTGGTACTTCAATACGTAAAAAGTACAGTTGTGTACACTTACCATAAATGTTCGGACGTATTCACTTTTGCAGTCATCACATCTGGGTTCTCTCTCTGCAGGTAGCCCTCAGCCGGCCTGAATACCAGAGTCTTCAGATTTCTGCGTCAGATGCTGTCACTTCTTCCATGACGTCAGGTCGCCAGGGGTATAAAACATGCAGCCAACGACATTACATCAGTTTTTCTTGCCCCTGATGTCAGGTGCCCCCACAACAGAAAGCAATTATATGGTATGGAACTCCCCCAGTAAAAAGCAAATACACATTATATAATATATTCCAAATAAGAAGGAAAAGTAGAGCCAAGAGAAGTCAGGGGGCTGGAGGGAGGGTAACCAGGACTGCAACAGTGAATACACTTGAACATCTACATTTATGCTAAGTGTACACAACTGTACTGTGTTCTTCGCACTTCACTGTTGCAGTCATCACATTTGAGTTGATTCCCAAAGCTAAGGATGGGTGGAGGCAGTTAAAGAGTACTGGGGCTAGCAATCAGGTCCTGTAAAACTGCTGTGGCAAATCCAGCTCTGGATTTAGAAAAGATAGGCAGGTGGTAATGCTTGGTGAAAGTATGTACAGAGCTCCAGGTAGCAGCTTCCAGGATGTCCCTGGTAGGGACTCCTCTAAGAAATGCCATAGAGGTAGAGGCAGCCCTGGTGGAATATGATCTTATTCCCTGTGGGGTAGGTTTTCCATGGTGCTTGTAGCAGAAATGGATGAAACTGGCTATCCATTTGGAAATGGTTTGCATTGAAATGGCCTTCCCCTCTGCTCCTGCAGCAAAACTAACTAGCAAGATATTATGAGAGGCTTAGTTCTGTCCAAACAGAATCTAAGCTGTCTGTGCATGTCCAGAGAATGCAGTATCCTTTCCCCCTTATTTTGAGGATTAGGAAAAAAGTAGGCAAATGAATGGACTGGTTTAGAGCCACACTAGAGACCACCTTGGGCATAAAGAATGGATTAGTCCTGAGGGAAACCCTGTCCGCATGGAAGATAATGAAAGGTTCCACTGCCATGACGGCCTGCAGTTCAGACACTCTTCTTGCTGAAGTGATGGTTAGAAGTAAGGCTGTTTTCCAAGAAAGGAATTTCAACGCTGCTGTAGCAGCTGATTCAAAGGAGGGAAGAGTGAGTTTTTCCAATACAAAGTTAAGGTCCCAGGCTGGAGTGGGAGCTCTCCTGGGAGGCCTTAAATTTTTGGCCCCTCTAAGGAATTGTTTTAGCAGGGGATGAGAGAAGAGGGGGTGCTCAGTATTATAATGTGCTGAAATGGCAGAGGCATGAATCTTAATTGAAGAGAAAGACAGGCCCTTGTGGAACATTTCTGTTAAATAATCTAGAATATGGGGTAAGTGGGGCCCATCCCCTGAGCCTGGCTCCAGGAACAGTATCTTTTCCACTTTTCTGAATAGGATTTTCTAGCACTATGCCTCCTTGCCTCAAGAATGACATCAAGCACCTGCTTACTGAGGGCTGCTAGGGGTGAGCTCAGGTAATTAACCAGGCTGCAAGGTTCAGGGTTTGAAGCTGAGGGTGCAGAATCTGGCCCGCTTGCTGGGACAGCAGGGAAGGGGTCTGAGGCAGGTGCCATGATTGTAGCACTGTCAGACTGCACAAAAGGGGAAACCAGTGCTGGCGCGGCCAATCTGGGGCAATCAGTACTGTCCTTGGCTTGTCCTGTTTGATCTTTAGTAGAACCTTCGAGAGGAGAGGCAGAGGGGGAAAGGCATAAACTGAGAGGCTTTCACAGGTAAAGGACAGGGCATCCACTTTCCAAGCTGGACTGTGGGGAGTTCTGGTCAGAATTTGTTCAACTGATAATCCTGAGGGGAGGCAAACAGTTCTACCTCTGGTATCCCCCCATTTGTTCCTCAAGAGCTTGAATATCTTGGGTTCCAGTTTCCATTCGTGTGGGTCTGAGATTTCTGCTTAAGTCATCTGCCAGTAAATTTAGTTTGCCCGGCAGGAATTGAGCTTGCAGGTTCACTTGGTAGTTCAAGGCTGTGTTCCACAGAGCCATGGCTAGTCTGCAGAGTGGGTAGGAATGGTTCCCTCCTGCTTGTTTATGTACCACATAACTGTGGTGTTGTCTGTCTTTACCAATAGTTGTCCTGGAAGAATAAGGTCTTTGAAGGTTGTCAGAGCGTTCTGTACAGCTAACATTTCTTTTTGATTGACATGCAGGTGCAACTTTTTTTGGGTTCAATATGCCCTGAATGCACTGCCCTGCCATGTGAGCCCCCCATGCATAGTCTGATGTGTCTGTTAGGGTTTGAGCGGCAGCGGGTAGAGTGAAAGGGAGTCCCTTGTTGTGGTAGCAGGCCTCTGCCCACCAAAGGAACTCTGCCCTTAGACAAGGAATGATAGGAATCATTGTTTCCAGGTCCTGAAAATGTTGACACCATAGAGTTTTTAGATACCATTGAAGTTTCCTCATATGCAGTCTTGCATATGGAATTAACAGAATGCAAAAGGCCATGAACCCCAGGGCTTGCAGGATTTTCCTTGCAGATAACTGGGTTTTTGTGGCCAGTAGGTTGTCAAATAAAGTTGTTTCTCCTGAGTGAGGAATGCCGTCTGGGAAGTTGTGCTCAAGCTTGCTCCCAGGAATACAATATGTTGGCAGGGTACCAGGTGTGACTTCTTCTTGGTGATGGTGTACCCCAGTGAGGTTAGAAGTCTCTCTACAAATGCCAGGTGTTGTAATAGCAAGTCCTGACTTTCTGCCTGAATCAGGCAATCTCCCAAGTATGGTTAAATCTGAATATTTCTCTGCCTGCAAAATACAATGGCTGGAGCTAGGCACTTTGTGAATACCCTGGGCGCAGTAGATAAGCCAAAGGGAAGTGCAGAGAACTGACAGTGCATGGAGCCCGCCCTGAAACGTAGGTATTGTCTGCAGGATTCCCTTATTTCGATGTGCAGGTAAGCTTCAAGTCTAGGGTTGCCAGCCAGGCATCCTTGGCTAGCATAGGAAGAAGCTGTTGAAGAGTTAGCATTTTGAATTTTGGAACCACCAGAAAGATGTTTAGAATAGACAGGTCCAGGATAGGATGCCAGGAGTTTTCTTTTCTGGGAACCAGGAACAGTCTTGTCCCCTTTGTTCTGCTGAGACAGGTTGAATAGTCCTGATACTGAGGAGAGAGACAGCACTTGTTTTTGGGCCTACGCCCACTGATTTGAGGGGAGGTCTGGCCATCCACTTAGGGTTGGTAGTGAGTGGAAGTGGAATCTGTATCCTAGGGAAACTGTTTAAAACCCATTTGTCCTGGGTAATGATTTCCCAGTTTTTTGCATGCAGGGCGAGCTTTCCTCCTAAGGGAGCAAGTAGTTGAGCAGGGCTTGGAAGAGTTAAGGATACGTCATTGTGCCATTTTTCCATAGGGGGTGGGCTTACTACTCCCTGCTTTGGAAGTGGGAGCCCCCCACTGCTTAGATCTGTGCATAGCCTGAGAATAAAGTCTTGGTGGTCTGCTGCTCCTGGGTTTGGACTGAGAAGGGCTGGAAGGGACTGGAAAAGACCAGTTTTTTGAAGGCCAATGCCTACTGAATCTAGGAGGCTGTACTTGTAAGAAATCTTTAACAGTTTGCATAGATTTAGCTTTTTCCTCCATCCTTTTGAGGACTTCTGCTTTGTTGCCAAAAAGGCGGTCTTGGTTTAAGGGTGCATCCAGTAATTTAGCTTTGACATGATCTGGCAAATTTTGTTCCTTAAGCCAAGCATGCCTTCTAAGTACAGACCCAGTGGCAGCAGCCCTGCAAGATGCTTCTAAAGCATCAAAACCACATTGCAAAGTATGTTTACCAACTTGTTCAGCAGAATGCATTAACACTTGCAAATCTGTGTGTTCAGCATAGTCAAGAATCAACATCATTTTCTGTTTAAGTAGTCCCATAATATGCTGCTGATGCTTTAACATATGAAACTGACAATTTAAAGCCCTAATGGCCAAAGTAGCAGAAGTGTATACCTTCTTACCCCCATCTATCTAAAGCCCTAGAGTCCCTCTATCAGAAGGGGTAGGATTTTTGGCGGTAGTAGCCTTAATGCCTTTTGGTCCTTGGGAAATGGTCACTGGATCCTCAGTACGACTCTTGAAGAGGAATTTGTGAGAGTCAGGTACTCTGTAGTACCTGTCAGGTTTCCTGGGAGCTGGAGGCAAAGTGTCTGGGGTAAGGCCGGATTCCACGAAAACATCATCTACAATCTCCAGAACAGGAGGGATAGCAAGAGGCCTGTGCTGAGTCAGGAGTAAAAATTCCCTAAGTCTCTTTTTGGACTCAGAATAGTCCTGGCTTTCCCAGCGGAAATGCTGCCTAAGGGTATGCAATGTTTTACCAAAAGAAAAATCTTCTGGAGGGGAAGCACAGGGAATGGAATCCTCTGCATCAGAATCCTCATAAGTAGATAAGGGTAAATCCTGGTAGTCAGAAGGAGCAGAGATATCAGATTCCTGATCAGAAGAATCAGAAAGAAAATCAGTTCTAGGTCTCAGAGAGGGAAGGCTAGCTTCCCCTAATTAAGGTAATAAGGTCTCAGCCATTCTCATCATTTGTTTTTGAGGCATATGGGCCTGAGTATGCAGCTTGGTCGTCTGTTTTCTAGGCGTAGTGTGAGCTTAAGGCCTGAGGAATTCGGTATTTCTAGCTTGAAAGGAAGTTGTCAGTTTAATATGAAAGCCTGTAGGCCTGAACACACCCTCAGAAGCCGGTGCCTGCACAGCGGCTCCGGACCCATCCAAGGTAGAGACATCCGCAGACTCCAGTCTCGAAAAAGCATCTCATGGCATACCGGACTCCGAATGGGTCTTAGTAGAGGCCTGCAAATCTGTAGTAGCGGGTATCAGGGGCTGTGAAATCGCCTCACTGAGTACTGGCGGACTGACGACTAGCGACTAGCTTAATGGAAGTGTCGTCAGCAGCTATGGACCTATGCGGTCTCTCTGTCTTAATTCTTACGTTTTTTTCGGAAGATCGGTAGTCGGATGGCTTAACGAAGGCATTTCGGAGTACGGAGATCGAGAACGAAAGTATTTAGCTACAAAAATAGCCCAATGACAAATAGTTTGGGCATTGAACAAGGTACAAAACCGACAGTCAGGTACATCGTGGTCTGGGCCTAAACCGGCGACGAAGTAAGAATGAAAATCTATATGAGGTATTTGCTTTCCACAGGCAGGACAATTGTTAATTTTTTCTGACAATGGTTAGAACAAGAAAAAAGGATCCCCAACGGAGTACTTATATTTTTGAAGACTTCAGGTCTGAAACTCGAAAAACGAAAATTTCAGGTGTCGACCGACCGGCACTTGCGAACTGCTTCTGCTTCGAGCACCGTACGGCAAGAAAGACTGATGTAATGGCATCGGCTGCATGTTTTATACCCCTGATGACCTGACATCATGGAAGAAGTGACAGCATCTGACGCAGAAATCTGAAGACTCTGGTATTCAGGCCAGCTGAGGGCTACCTGCAGGCAGATAACCCAAATGTGATGACTGCAACAGTGAAACACGAAGAACATCTGGCAATTCAAAGCCCTGATGGCAAGAGTTGCAGAAGTATATACCTTCTTACTTCATCTGTCTAAAGCTCTAAAATCTCTGTCCGAAGGGGTAGGGTTTTTGGCTGTAGTAGCCTTAATACCTTTAGGTCTCTGGGAAATGGTCTCTGGATCAGCAGTAGGATTCTTGAAAAGAAACTTGTATGAATGAGGTACTCTGTGTAGTACCTGTCAGGTTTCCTAGGCGCCAGGGGGTAATGTATCTGGGGTAAGACTGGATTCCATAAAATCATCATCTACAACATCCAGGACAGGGGGCATACCTAGAAGCCTGTGTTGGGGCAAGCCTAAAAATTCTGTGAGTCTCTTTTTGGACTGAGGATAGTCTTGGCATTCCCAACGGAAATGCTCTCTTAACGTATGCAAGGTTTCACCAAAAGAAAAATCTTCTGAAGGGGAGGCAGAGGGAATGGAATCCACTGCATTTGAATCCTCATAGGTAGATAAAGGTATGTCCTGGTAATCAGAGGGATCATTTGACTCAGGGTCTGTAGAATCAGAAGGAAACTCAATTCTTTGTCTCTTAGCAGGGGAAGGCTGGCTTTCCTTAATTAGGATAATAAGGTCTTCAGCCATTTTAAGCATTTGTTTTTGTGGCATGGGAGCTTGAGCATAAATTTTGGTCATTGGTTTTCTAGGTGTGGTGCGTACTCTGGGCCTAAGAAACTCTGTAGTCTTGGTTAAAAAAGAAGTCGTCGGTTTGATTCGAACATCAGTAGAATGGAATACACCCTTAGAAGCCAGTGCCTGCACAGTGCCTCCGGACCCATCCATGGTAGAGACATCCGCTGGTTCCATAGTCGAAGAAGCATCTTGCGGCATACCAGACTCCGAATGGGTCTCAGCAGAGGCCTGCGAATCCATAGAAGCGGGCATCAGGGGCTGCAGAGGCGCCTCACCGAGTACCAGTGGATTGGCGACTAGCTTAACGTAAGCACTGTCGGCATTTTTGGACCTATGCGGTCTGTCTGTCTTTATTTTTACATTCTTTCGGAAGATCGGTAGTTGGATGGCTTATCAAAGCCATTTCGGAATACAGAGAATGAGAGCGAAAGAATTTAGCGACAAAGATAGCCAGACAATGAATGGTTCGGGCATTAAACAAGGCACAAAAACGACAGCAAGGGACGTTGTGGTCTGGGCCTAAACAGGTGACGCAGTAAGAATGAAAATCTCTGTGAGGTATTTGCTTTCCACAGGCAAGACAATTGTTAACTTTTTCTAACATCTATTAGAGCAAGAAAAAAGGATCCCCAACGGGATACTTGGCTTTAGAAGACTTCCAGATAATAAACTCCAAAACGAAAATTTCAGGTAGCGGCCGACTGGCACTTGCAAACTGCTTCTGCTCCTCCTCGGCAAGAAAGACTGGGGTAGTGGCATCAGCTGCCTGTTTTATACCCCTGACGACCTGACATCATGGAAGAAGTGACAGCATCCGATGCAGAAATACTAAGACGCTGGTATTCGGGCCGACTGAGGGCTACTTGCAGGCAGATAACCCAAGTGTGATGACTGCAACAGTGAAACATAAACATCTGGACAGAAGCAAACCGCAGATGGATCCAATGGGGACAGATCTGAAAGTTTCCTTTGTTTTTCTGAAACAGAAGCAGACATTCCCGGGGAAACAGAGGGGGGGGGTCGCTTCTTTTGGGAAGGAGTCTGGACTCCAGAGGAGGGAAGAAGCTCTCTCAAGATGAACTTATTTCTCCTATCAGCAAGGGCCCAGAAACTGAAAGCTCAGCAAATATTGCACGGCATCTCCAAATGCCCCAGACCCAAGCAATGAACGCACCTGTTGTGGGCATCAGACTGGGGAATCTTATGCCCACATAAGGCACACCTTTTAAAACCGGAGGGTTTCTCTGGTTTGTCTGACATGCTGCCAGGTATGCACACAAGCAGGCACTCTCAAGACACCAGCCATAAACTAACTACAACTGAACTATAACTTTAAAATACCGGGAAAGCTTTTTTTTTTTCTTTTTTCTCTAAAAGGGAAAGAACAGAGAAATGAGAAAGGTAAAGAAGAGAAAATGAAAAAGGTGGGAAGGGCCTAATGCCAGCGAAAACTAAAGCAGCCTAGCAGGAGGGGCGCTAGTAATTAACTATTTATCTCTAAACTATATAGAGAAAGAAGGAAGAATCCCAAGAGAAAATATGAAAACTTTACCTAAATTGGAGAGTGGCTCACAATCACATCTGTCCGTAATAGCGGCAAATGAGACCGGAGGGTTTGAGGAGGAGTGAGGCATCATAGAAGAGGGAATAGTTTGAGGCTCTGATCATCTGTCTGAGAAATGGCCGGCTTGGATCTGAGGACAGATCTGAAGACCCATTTGTGATGCATAATGAAATGGACATTAGATGAGTTTGTTTTTTTTTTTTTTCCTAGAAGAATAGAAAAGGAATTATGGCACGAGAAACCATATTAAAAGTAAATACCTATAGAAAAGTGAGCAAAAACACACAGAAGAAACAGTTGGAAGTTAAGAGAGAGAAATAGAAGAAAGAATAGCACAAGAAAATCTTAAAGGTAACACACTCACAATATTAATGGAGGAACTCAGAGCCCAGGAACCTCACTGCTGAATGAGAAAACAGCAAACGAGATCTGAGGTAGTGTGGTAGAGTGGGGCATTACAGGTAAAAGTCTGGAGTCTCAAGCTTGAAAAGCGGCCAGTCGGAACCAAGACCCACCCAGGTTAATGGAAATGAAGATGTCAACATCAGATCAAGTATTTTCTTCCACTTCTATCAAATGCATACTGCAGCTATCTCAAAGGACAGAACAGTCTAAAAATTTGTCAGAATGGCTCAATAGCAGAAAATTAAAAGTTATGTACTCACCATAACGTTCCATCTGAGTAGGTATCTTCATTCGTCTGCAACCTGTGGGATACGGATCCGATCTCGGATCCGAGCCGGCAACTTCTATCATAGCATAGATCCGAGCTCCTAGCTCCTCCCCCTTAACCATAATCCCCTGCCTACCCTAACTGACCTCAGATCAAGTTTGCCCCATAGCTCAGCAGATAAAAAGTGTCCCAATGGGAACATATGCTAATAACACAAGAACGATCATATCGGTCAGGGGGAAGGAGGGGGGATGGTTGCAGACAAATGAAGATACCTACTCAGATGGAACGTTATGGTGAGTACATAACTTCTAAATCTGAAGTAGGAACTTCATTTGTCAGCAACCTGTGGGACAGAGTCCCCAGCTACCTAAATCTTGGGTGGCCTTCATGGAAGGATATTCCGGAGCACCGCAGAGCCAAAGGACGCCCTATCTCAGGAGACAACATCTATTTTATAGTGGCTGATAAAGGTGTGAGATGAAGCCCAAGTGGCTGCGGAACAAATGTCATCCAGTGGAACCCTAGCTTGAAAGGCCGCAGAAGTGGCAACGGCCCTAGTAGAATGAGCATGGACTCCTTGAGGTGCAGGCCTTCCCGAGCTCTGATATGCTAAAAGAATACAACTAGAGATCCATCAAGAGAGAGAAACTTTAGAAAGTGACTTTCCGAAATTACTTTTGGCAAAGGAGATAAACAACTGATCGGATTGCCTATGATCAGCAGTTCTATGGATATAAAAATTTAGTTGTCTGTGTACGTCTAAGGAATGTAGCTTGTACTCTCCTTTGTTATGAAAGTTGGGAAAAAACACTGGAAGGATGATGGATTGATTGATGTTCGCTTCTGAAGATACCTTAGGTAGAAAGGACGGATTGATCCTGAGGTAAACACTATCTGGGTGAAAGACCAGATATGGTGGTTTGACACAAAGAGCCTGCAATTCCGATACTCTTTTGGCTGAAGTTATAGCCACCAAAAAGGCCGTCTTCCAAGAGAGAAATTTGAGATCAACCGTGGCCGCCGGTTCGAATGGGGGACCAGTCAAGGCCTGCAAGACTAAGGATAAATCCCATGGAGGTACCACCTCTTTAACTGGGGGCCTAAGGAGGAAGGTATCCTTGAGGAAGGTCTTACACAGTTTGGAAGTGATAAGAGGGCCAGACTCTTGCCCCACGTGGTAGTATGAGATTGCTGCCAGTTGTACCTTGACTGTGGAAGAACTAGCCCCCTGGTGAAAGAGAGAGGTTAGAAAATCTAGAACCGACGATATCGGGGCTGTAAAAGGGTCTAAACGATGGTGTTCTTCCCAAATGGTGAAGCGTTTCCACTTACTCCGATAAACCTTCCTGGTGGAAGGCTTGTGAGCTGCTACAAGAATGGCTTTGACTGGTGATGAGATCCCGGGAGTCCTTATGAGGAGTGGAACTGGAGCAACCAAGCCGTCAGCTTGAGGTTGACCAGGTTCGGAGTCGGAAGACCGAGAGGATGAGAGATGAGATCCAGAATGGGATCCAGAATCCATGGTGGATACACTAGGTGAGACCATAGGTAAGGGAACCACGTCTGACGAGGCCAGAATGGGGCAATGAGGATCATCTTGCTCCCCAGCTGCTTGGCTTTCTGTAATAATTTCAACATCAGGGGAAGAGGAGGGTAAGCATAAAGCAGACCGGGAGGCCAAGCATGAACTAGAGAGTCTCTCGGGGACTCCCCCGGAGGGGGGATCAGAGCGAAGTAATCGTTGCATTTGGTGTTTGAAGGAGAGGCAAAAAGATCGCAACAAGGTTGCCCCCATCGGGCAAATACTTGCTCTGCGACTCGGTGGTTGAGAGACCACTCGTAAGGAGTCAGGATAGTACGACTGAGCCTGTCCGCTAGAATGTTGGACCGTCCCGGAATGTGCGTTGCTATGAGAAAGCGGTTGGTGGAAATTGCCCATTCCCACACTCTCATGGCCTCGCGGCAAAGGGGGTAAGACCTGGTTCCCCCCTGTTTGTTGATGTACCAGACTACCGCCATGTTGTCTGTCTGTACCGCAATTTGTCCCTACCGGAAGAGAGTTGTGTAGTGCCTGCAACGTCAAAAGCACCGCCCTCATCTCTAGGACGTTGATATGCAAAGAGGTCTCCAAGTCGTTCCATGTGCCTTGGACTGTCCTGCCTGAAAAATGCCCCACCCCAGGCGAGAAGCGCCCGTGGTCACTGTGTCGACTGGCGGAGGTAGTGAGAAGGGACGTCCCGTGTGGAGGTTGGGAGACGGGAGCGATCTTCTGCAAACCTTGCTTAAGGAAATGGGGTGAGACAGGGGGTTGCGAGACAGGGACCATTGTACCTGGACGGTCCACTGCAGAACCCTCATGTTCAACCGGGCCAATGGCAGCAGAGGGATTGCAGCCGCCATAGATCCTAGGGCCCTCAGGATCAATTCCGCCAAGAGTTTGCAGTTGAAGGATGGCCTGCACATGCAACATCAGGTTCCGAAGCCGATCTGGAGTCAAGAACGCAAGCATCTGTCTGGAATCCAGTCTCGCCCCTATAAAATCCAGCACCTGTGCAGGGATGAGAGAGGATTTGGTCATGTTGATGGTTAATCCTAATAGTGGAGCCAGACTGAGGAAATAGTCCCTGCATGAGCAAAGTAGATGCCTTGTTGGGGCTGTGAGGAGTCAGTCGTCCAGGTATGGAAAGACCTGAATTCCCTGGAGTCTCAGGTGGGCCGCTATTTTCGCTAGGACCTTGGTGAACACCCTGGGGGCTGAGGTGAGACGGAAGGGGAGGACCCTGAATTGAAAGTGACTGGCTCCCAGCCGGAAGCGGAGAAACCTCCTGGAACGCCTGTCCACTAGAATGTGATAGTACGCATCCTTGAGGTCTATGGAGTACATCCAGTTGTCCTCCCGCAGTAAGGGGAGGATGGATTGCAACGTGACCATTCGGAACTTTTCTTTGGGTACCGCCAGGTTTAGGAGAGAGAGGTCGAGGATGGACCTCAAGTCCCCCGTCTTTTTTGGCACCAGAAAGAACCTGGAGTAAAACCCTGATCCGACTTGATCTGGGGGGACGGGCTGGATGGCTCTTTTTTGTAGAAGCTGCTGAATTTCTGCAGCAGCCGCCTTCCTCTGACTGGGTGGAACGTCGGGAAGGCTTCTGATTCTGGGTTTACTATGAAGGGAATTTAGTAACCTCTGGATATAATACGAAGCACCCAGCGATCTGTTGTTATGGACTCCCATTTTGCCAGGTGCCTCGAAAAACGCCCCCCGACTGCCTCCAGAGTGGAGCAGTCGGGAAATCCCTCAGGGTTTCTGCGTGGGCCTCTCAGAGAATGGTTCTCTGGACCCAAAATTCCTAGGACCCCCTCTGCCTCTGGGGCGGCGTCCTCCCTGTCCTCCTCTGCCACGAGAGGACTGGTTGTCCTGAGCAGACTGGGATTGATGCGATTTTCGGAACCACATCTTCTTCTGACCCTTTTAGTTCTTGGAAAAGGACCTCTGGGGCACAGAGAAGCGGACTCCGACGGCAGACAAGGTCTTCCCGTCTTTCTCGCTCTGGACAAGAGTGTCGAACAGTTTTGCCAAACAGTGCAGAACCATCAAAAGGGGCATTCGCGAATGACGCCTTAAAGGGTTCCGAGAAGTCACAGTGACGGAGCCAGGCCTGTCTCCTCATGACAAGCCCGACTCCGCCTGCTCTAGTGGCTCCCTCCGTAGCATGAGACAACAGCCGCATAGAGGTGTTAGAGATAGAGCGGAGGGTGGCCATTCGGGAGGAGTACAGATCCTTGTCTCCCTCCGACATGGACCCTGGGGGGGAAGCAGCGTATTCCTTGATTAGATCCCGCTGCATCCGAATAACGTGTGCCATGTAGTTCAAGGCCCTCATAGAGAAGGTCGCTGAACTGAAGGCCTGCTTCCCAAGATGGTCCATCGCGCGAGACTCCTTGCTCGGAGGATGAACCGTGGGGCTCTCCTGAGCCAACTCTTTCTTGGTGGCTGCAGCCACCAACATGGCATCCACAGGGGGACCTCTGCTCCAATGTGATCTCTCTGCAGGGGGGCTCAAAATTTTGTCTGGACGCTTGGGGATCGGCTCGACGGTGTCCAGTTCCTTACAAGCCCTAGAGGGATATGAGATCCATCAGGGGGTCGGGTGGAGGGGACACCCAAGAGGTAGATGGTCCTGCCTCAAGGAATACGGACGCGTCAGAGGAAGCCTTGGGGGCGACCACCCACCCCTGATTTTGAGCATTTCCATGATGTCTCCAAAGGAGACATCCTCGGGGGGTGACCTAGGGGAGCCTTCCCCTTCATCCAAGTCCGTATCTTCGGTGAGACTCTCAGGGGAGTCCATGTGCCTCCTTTTGCACTTTGCCTTGTGAGGAATCTCCTCGGGGGGGCTGTCCGAGGAGTCCTCACGTGCTGTATCCTGTTCCACTGGAACTCTTAAAGGCGCTGAGGCAGGCTGCCCTGAGGGCCGGATGAGGGGAGCCAGGACCAGATGAGAAGGAGTGCGGGAGGGAGCCGAAGCCAGGACCAGAGGCCTGGAAGCACTCGACAGTGCTCTCTCCACCGCAGCGAAAGCCGAGGGGGAGCCGCTCTCTGACGGATCTGAGATCCGACTCCCACTCTGATCCGAAGCGGGGATCGGACCCGGCGCCAAGAACATCGGATCCGAAGGACCAGTGTGCTCTGACCAGGAGAGAGCCGAAAGCACACAGAATCCCTTGGATCCGAAGCTCGGCCCACGGCTCCGAGAGGTCGGATCCGACAAACTCGAGGGAGCAGTCGGAGCCAACGTGCCCAGCACGGTCAGCTCCGACCTACCCCCGGATCCAACATGGCTCGGCTCCGAGCGCTCAGAACCCAGAATGCAGGTCGGAGAAGGAGCTATAGGAGCGAAAAAAGGGGTCGAGCTCCCCCCCCCGGAGGGGGGGGGGGGCAAGAGCACTCCCATCTGCATCTGGGCCTGGATGAATCTCCTCATCATCCGGTCCATGTCCGCATCAGACATGCTAAAAGTGGACCTCGAAGAGGCCACCGAGGCAGACCTGCAGTGTCACCTCGATGACCTCGACGGGGACCGGATCACCTCCTCCTCGGGTCCTGGGGAGAAACAAGGGGATCGGATTCGAAGAGGAGGAGGAGATCGAGAAGACTTGGACAGAGAAGCCCTCTTGGCGGGTGGGGCCGATGAGGAGTCATCGGCCCGCTGCTTCTCTTTCCTGGCCTCCCTATCCTCCGGAGCCGAAGCGGGAGGTTGAGTCCCGGTCGGGGGAAGGGAGGCAGGAGTGACCGCTACCGGGGGGGGGTAGCGGGCACCGAAGTACCGGAGGCCGAAGCAGAGTCTGGGGGTAGAAGGCCCGCCAGAACTAGCTTCGACCTTCGATCCTTGAGTGCCCTGGGGTTAAACGCCGCGCAAATCGTGCAACCCGAAGAGAGGTGTTCAACCCCAAGGAACCTAACGCACCGAGTGTGGCCATCAGCCGGTGAAAGCTTGTGACCACACTCGGTGCATTTCGAAAAAAATGGCTTTAGGGGCCTCCGACATTACTGTAGTAAAGCACACTCACTAGGCCCCTAACACTCAGTCACACACACACGCTACGACCAGCAGGGAAGGGAGAAATATTTTAAATTAAATTTAAGCTGAAAGCTAAAATAATAAGATTAGTGTAAAGGGTAAACCTACCATGCACACACAATCAGTCACTCAGAAAGAAGAAATAAAAACCTGTTTTTCTCACAAAAACGCTAAGAGCTCTGAACCTAGCTGTTGCTTGAAGAGCGGCAAACTAGATCTGAGGTCAGTTAGGGTAGGCAGGGGATTATGGGTAAGGGGGAGGAGCTAGGAGCTTGGATCTATGCTAGGATAGAAGTTGCCGGCTCGGATCCGAGATCGGATCCGTATCCCACAGGTTGCTGACAAATGAAGTTCCTACTTCAGATTAAGAATTTACACTTGGCTTAAGCTATTTGATCTCTAGTAAGCTGATTAAGTTTTTCAAATAAATCTGATACTGGTGATAATACAGGTTATAAAAAACAAGGTCTGTTGAATGCTGACCTAGCTAATATGCCATGGTCTTGCAATAATGTTCAATTTACATGGACATAAATTAAATCAGCTTCTACATGTTTTTGGTATGGACACGGTATCTTTTAGGCATCCATTATCTTGACCTTAGCAAACATAACTACGCAATTAATACAATGGCCCTCCCAAGTCTTATCTTACTGCCAAGATGATGGAAACAAGCTACAACATTATATCCTGACAAATGGGTAACCAAACGCAAAACTCACACTCTTAACCAACAAGGTTAAAAGGGCAGTATGTGGCTTCTTCTGCACTAAGTAACATTTAAAGTTGCTTTATTTTAGTGTTTCATGAATTTGTGCAACTTAAGTACCAGCAAGAGGGGTGTGGTAGATTACTTAACTAGTCTTTTCTCATGTCTCTGTAATTGAGAGACCAATTTCTTAATGCATCTAAAGTGCATAATTTCATAGTCATGAACATATAAGCTTGATTCTTCACTTCTATATCTTCTTTTCTCTACAACTGTTGCCAGTCCTTTACATTTCTATTATCTCCTTTAGCCAAAAATGCAACAAATTTAAACACATTGAGGCCAAGCATCTTTACTCTTCTGCTCTCTGTTCAAAGAGAAGCTACACAAGATTAAGGCGCAAGTGTTCTGACTTCAATAAAAAGTTGGCATATAACTGAATACATTCTCAAACACAACTCAAACTGTACAACTGAATTAACCTGATCTCCAGTAATGATAATCAGCAGCTTTTAGAATCTTTTAAAAAGAAAAGAAAATAAAAAAACTTACTGAACAAATTTCTAATGCGACTTGCTCCCACACCAACAAACATTTCATCAAACTCAGATCCAGAAGCATAGTAAAATGGAACATCTGCTTCTCCAGCTACAGCACGGGCAAGTAGAGTTTTGCCCGTTCCAGGTGGACCAACAAGAAGAATACCTATAAGAAAAGAATACACAATGTTTTATAACCCATTAACATGACTAAGCCTGTTAGTATAACAGGAAAAGTACAGTTTAAGATTTGCATGTAGCCACATCATGGCAGACTCAGATTTGTCATCATCCCATAGAAAGGCGAGGTAACCAGAAGATGCAGGCACACACCAAACTCAAAGACAGATTTGTTAGCCAGTGCCTATGGCACTACAAGCACCCATAATCTGACTAAATCCACTGAGCGAAAAGTAGAGAATACTGCTGAAACTTGAGCATATTCTCAGACATGCACAAATGCTGATCCTGTTCACCACCCTTCAACACAGATAAAAACTTGAAGCTTACCTCACCTTAACGGCACAGACATGTACAGTAAACAACATAAGATAAAGGGGCAAGAGTACAGGTTCAGAGGGGTTTATTAGAAAGATCAGAAACATCTAGTGGGACAAATGCATTGTACTTAAACATGACAGTCCAGTAGTGAAGGTCATACAACAGCACAACAAGCTCATAGGTTGGTACTAGGCTATCGGCTCTAGAGCCTATACAAGCCTAGCCATAACAATTCCCTGGCTATTTCTTCCCACAGTATTTATTTCCCTGGACACCTCTCTAGCAGGGCAACCGACGTGATCCCTGGGGTGATTTTCCTTTCTCCCATCCAATCATCAAGGTTCCTTTTGAAGAGGGCTAAAGAGACGCTCTGCTTGACATGTATGGGCAGTCTATTCCAGAGTCTGGGGAGTCTCTGGGTCAGGAACCTATCCCTCAAGCATGTTTTGTTCATTGTGATGATAAGGTTTAGATCCTTGAAGCGTGTGTCTCTGAGGGATTGGGATTTCTTTAAGTGTAGCATGTTCAACAGCTCTCGGTTTGACATGGCCTTGTATGTTAAGCAGAGATCGCTCTGAGTAGACGATATGCAACAGAGTATAGGTGGAGTTTTTTTTAGACTGTCAGCATAGGGCATCTGCTTTAGGCCTGTGATTCTTTTAGTGAGGTATTTCTGCAGCCTTTCCAGCTGTTGCAGATATCTTGTGAGGTGCATACCAAACAGGGCGTTGTATTCTATAATGGGTCTTACTGAGGGATGAGTACAGTGGGACAATGACCTCCTTTTTCTGGATGAAAAGCCCTTAGTGATGAGGTGTGCCACATAGAAGGATTTACTGACTGTTGTGGCGATGTGGTTATCGAAGGTGAGACCACTGTCCACCTGTGTCCCTAAGTCTCTTATCACACTTTTGGCGTTTAGTGTACTGCCACCTATGTGGTAATCCATGGGTACATGTTTTTTTCCCAAAGGGGATAACTATACATTTCTTGGCATTGAGCTTGAGCCCATGGCTCTGGCACCAAGCATCTGTTTATGTAAAGCCCTTTTGTAGAATATCCACATAATTTGGGGCTTCAATAGTGGCTCCCAGTTTGCAGTCATCTGCGAACTTTGTTAGCCAGAGTCCCTTAGTGTTGGCCTGTACTTCAGAGAAGTAGACACCAAACAAGAGCGGTCCCAGGACTGAACCCGGAGGTACTCCAGTTGTCACTTGTCTGGAGTTGGATTTGGAGTTGGCATTACAAAAGGATGTTCCTACTCTCTCAAAACTGCATCATGATGAAGAGAATCATAACAGTAATGTGCTGCCTTCCCCAAAAAATAAAGTCCACTTAACTTTTGTATGCACTCAACTATTTGAAAGAAAGACTGCAAGTTAAGTTTTTAGATGAAGATGACAGCACAAATAAGCTAAAATCTTTTTCAACATCTGTGCTGATAGCAGTGCCTATCCTTGCTGATAGCAGTGCATATCCTTGCATAGTAAAATGTCTCAAAAGAAAAGCAATCACCACAAAAGTACAGACAAGGCAATACAATTTTTATAAAGTAAAGCGACTGCTATTGTAAATAGTGCCCCTAGCTCCTTCAAACTGGTAATCCCCAGTCTGGTGGGGCAAGGAAGTACTCCACATCTAGTCTGACACACGACAGAGAAAGTAAAGTCCAAGTAACTGAATAACAAACTCACTCAACTACAAAATTACATACAATCCTGAGGACTACTAAGACTGGCCTAGTGAGCACACACTTGGGAACAAATTATATGATTACGGCAAGTACTAGAAAGAAGAGCTGGATGGTCAATCTGGAATCACTATGAAGAGAGAAAAAAGCATCTGGGTAGTGAGACAGACACGGTCTCCTGCCGAAGACATGTCCAGGAATAAAAGAGATTTTTTTCCCAAGAGACCTTAGTGAAACAGATGCCATAAATATCTGAAAACTGAAACCTGTTGTCAAAGCAGACCAGTGCAATGACATCTTCACTCAAGCCTTTGCCTGGCTTGTCAAATACTTGGAGCTCAAACACATTGCCACTACTTACATGACACAAAGTGTCTCAGACATGACATGCAACTCAAAGATCATGATGTCAAGTCTATACTACTGGCCTAAAACAAGCTAACCCAGACCACAAGAACTACTCACCTTGGAGAGGCAATGCAAAACAGAGAAAGTGGGTCTGAGGTGATCAGACAAACTCTTTCAAACCACCAACCCCAGTTCAGGGGGTTCTCCCTCATGTAGCTTGATCACAAAGCAAAGCAAACCAGGCAGCATTTCAACCAACTAACACTTTCCATCAATGTCACTAATGGAAACAAATGTTAGTACTGATGCACGGCACAAAGCAAAATGACAATGTCAGCAAACCAAAATCCTCTCACAATAGAACGTATTTCCTTCACAAGAGCCATACAGTCCTCATCACTTCTGATAATGAACTCATACAATACTATACAGATCAGGCTATATAAGGACACGAGTCTATGAACTTGTGAAAGAACAACCTCACACTGCCAAGTGGATGCAGAGGAGGAAGCACCTGCAGTGTGTACCCTTTACAAACTCAAAGCAATCAGAAGCTCCAGCTGAGACCAAGGTTCAACTGCAAGGTTGGGAGATGAAGCAAAGAAAACGGACAAAAATATTCTGATTTGGCCCTCAAGTAAATAGTGAGATTCATTCAGATGGCCAAGGTAAAGGTGCTCAGAGCTGTACTACTGCTTACATGTCACAAAGTGGAGAAGATACGCACATCGGGCAAGATGTTACATCAGTGTCCTTGGAGATACAACACTTGCTCCAAAGATGTCACCTGAACTACATGCAGTGCTCTACTAGAGGAGATGCTGTAACATAAGGGAAAATACGTTTAGGGAGATCAGACCAAAGTTCCTGCAGAGCATCAGCACCAGTTCTGGGGATTTCCATCAAGTATAGCTAAATTAAAGTTAACTAGGCAGTGGAATGACCAAGTGACAGCTCCACCACCAAGCTGGAAAACTAGGTCCACAGTATCCCTTGTTGATGGGTAAAAGAGGCAAAACTTGAGTAAATCATAATACAAAGGAATTATTTTACAAGAGCCATAGACTTCTTATCAGCTCAGATGTTGAAATTATCAGACACTAATTTAAACTAGACAACATCAAAAAAGGTTAATTCTGAATTTCAGAAACTACATCCGCACACTCCAAAGTAAGCAGCAGACAAAGATGTACCCTTCGTTTCCTCTAGTGTTCATTACAAAACTTAAGAGAGATTGTGGCTCCAACCAAAATCATGATCACTTGCAAGGCTTGGAAAAGAAAAGAAAAACTTACAACACCCCACATCTATCAGTGGTGCTAACTAATGGAGAACCCAGGCTGCACAATGACCCCAAGATAGAAATGCAACAGTCGTCTAGGAAGGACTCCAACATTTAATCCCAGGTCACAATACCGAAGCAAACTGAAGATAATCCCAAGCTTCTTATGCACAAAACTAATTTAAATACCACTCTAGCATAAGGATTCTCACAAATGACATGAGGGATCCCTGGGTACATCCTGAAAGAATGAGAGAGGTCAGTTCATGGGACTTTTCACTCTAAATGCCTCCCCACATCTCAGCATTAAAAATCACAGCACTGGCCTCTGATAAAAACATAGCAGAGGGTCCAGAAGAGAAGCACTTCCTTAGACAGTGGGTCCTATACTGTTAGTGAAAAATCCTTCTACACACTAGCTTTAATTATTTAGTAATATATGCACCATTAAATATATCCAATTTCATGAGCAAAGTCAGTACGTGTGAATGAAGGGTAAATTTGATGGCCAAAAGCACAGTGTTATGATTAAATCATAACAGTTGAGTGGCTTGGGCAGTATCTGCAAATCAGCAGACTCTACAAAGCCCTGTGCCTATAAACCTTCACTATGAGAGGCAACAGAAAACCATCCCTGTATTTTTCCTAACAATTATAACCTCTTCCATGCAAAAAAAAAATAAAACATTTAGGGAGTCTAGGAGGAGAAATGACACTACCACGCCAATATATCATTACCCCTTATCTTCACAAGATCTCATGAAGAGAAGCACCCTTACCATCTTCAAAGTAAACCTAGATAATTGGAATAGCAGCCTCAAATTCTCCCCAGAACTAGCCTCTGCTGCCCTCAAAGATGAAAGGAACTTATGAATATGGCTTATCAGCTAGGCTTGACATTTTCTGCAGACTGATTGCCTGGTACCTGCCTAATAACCCACTAAGATGTAAAGTACCTAATCCAGGGCTTTGTCAAAAGAAAACATGCCGCTGGAACCCACAGCTTAATGAGAAACAATAGCACAATGAAATATGCCATGTAATAATACAACTGATCACATGATACAAGTACAATAAAATTAATCTGATAAAGTTCTGATGCATAGCAAAAACTAAAATAATTTAGAATATAACCGAAATAGTTATGTCAAAGTCTGAATCTGTGTATTTTTCCCTTGCATTTTAAACATTACAACATTAAGAAAACAAAGATCCTTATAATCAAAAACAAACCAGCAAAATCATTGAAAAATAAAATTATTACATACAATCAAATTACAAGTACAAAAATGTTCTGACTGACTTCAGATTATGGAACAAAAAAGTAGTAAAAATGCTAAAAAATTAAAAGAAAGAAGTGAAAACTAAGAATTAAAGGCTGGACCATAAAAAAAAGTACCGAAGAAGAAAGGAATGGAAGCACAAGTTGCAGTTGGAAGGCAAGACCAAAAGGCTATTAAAAAGCATACAGACATTCTTCTTCTTTCGGCTGCATACATAAACGTTATTAAAACCAGTGAAGTAAAGTGAGCAGAAAAATACTGTACTTAGCTTAGATACTCTTGTAAGGTCCTCAGGAAAACTAATTTGGGCCCAGCATCAAGATTAATGGACTCTTACTCCAAGCAAGCAAAAAAGTAGCATTATCCTTGAAGTACACACAGGACTCCAGGCAGGAGATAGATAAAATCTTCTTGACAAACACAGGTTGTAGCAAAAAAAGTAACAATTTCCTCCAGAAATACCAAGGCCTGGGGGCAGAACTAGGTAGGCAGTCTGCAGTGGAAAAATATAAGAAATGGGAATATACTTTTCTCTCCGAAGAACATACCACTAAAACAGATAAATGAACTCTGGGATTCCACAAATGCTACCAAAGTAAGCAAACACAAGACCACAAATACAGTATATAAGGTACAAAGTCTGAATCATGGAATATTAGATGTAGCAATCAATACAAGCAGTACAGTAAGCTAAAAAGTGCCGATAGCAATGAAGCGCTACTGTTGCAAACAAGATGTGCCGAAAGTAGCTAAGTGATCTGCAACACACAGTTCCACCAACCCAATGAAGTAGAAAATAAATCCAAATACATGAACTTCACAGGAATATCAGCAGCCTTGGCAAAAAAAAGGTAAATCAGAAGTAATAACAGTGTTGACAAAAAGACCAACAAAAATAACAAAACCCTTTACTGAAGTCAGACAAAATGGTTAGTAACAAACATTAGGCATTAGAGGTGTGGGTGCCTCAGGGAGGAGCACATGTTAAATCACTAAGTAGGTAAAATAGTCGGACAAGCCATATAACTAAAAAACAAGATGGTTAACAAACCCATAAGATCTTACAAGGTCTATAAAAGAGTAGGCCACCTATAGGACTGCTTAGCTTATCCAAAAAAATATGAACCCTTGTCCATAAAAATACAGCTAAAACAAAGCATCAATACCCAAAATGGATAACAGATACCATACACTGCTACCAGCAACCTGTAACCATCTTGATCCCCATCCCTATACCCACGTCACCAATGGAAATGTAATCTTGAGTTTCTGAAACAAAAAGACCTTTATTGTAAGAGGTTTTCGAAAGTATAGTTGAGTGCAAGGATACACATCATAAAGTCCAGCTGTGTATGTAATCTTTCCAAAGTAGCACGTTTAAGTAAATCTCTGTTGCATATGAGGTATCCTGCCAAGAATAAAACCAGTGGGACTTCCAAGATGGCTGCACACTGAGTAACCGCTTCATTCCAGCTCTCCCAGTGTGAAAACAGAAGCAGAGGCGGCCAGTAGACTTGTGTGCATGAGTAAACTTCAGTAAATGGCTAGTAAGTGTACTGCCTGGATGTCAGGAAAAAAAGAAATACAGAGACTCTGGAAAAAAAAATCAGATACAAAAAGTGAGGAAAAAACACTGACTGGGAAAAGGTCTGCAGCTGTTCAGCAAAAAGCAAGGCAACCTCCAGACATGAATTCCAGTAACCTGCAGGGAGATACAAGACAACTGCACACAGACCTGCCTATAATAAACAAAACACCGATGGAGTATATCAACACAAAAAAACAAAAGGCTGGAAAAATGAAAGAAGCTTTAAACAAATATTCAGATGAGATGATAAAGCTGCAAAAATCAAAGGCTGATGGCTCAACCCTCCCTTCAAAAGTGAGGAAATACTCCCAACAGGTTATAACATTCTTCGAGTAGATAGACTATCTAAGAAAGAGGGTGGTGTGGGCTCTAATGTTTAAACACCACCTCAACATCCAGATCCTAAACACATCTGCCCCCCACATTGGAAATGAAGAAATTCTATATGCCAACCTCAAACTAAACCCAAATAAAACAATCAACATCATAGGATGCGACTTCCCACCTGGCCAAAACATCAAACCCCTGGAAAACCTCCTGAACTTGGCTAATCATTCCCTACCCCAGGAAAACCATAATCCTAGATGATTTTAATATTGTAGTGTATAGGAGCTAGCAAGTTAGGCTGGTGCACGGCAAGAGCACTTGTTAGACCCAAAATCAGAAAAAAGGCCAGCACCAAGGAAGGTTCAAAAGTAGTTTAATAAAACTGAAACTAGACCGGTTTCAGCAGCAAGGCTTTCATCAGTAGTATAGTCAGCAAAAAGCACTTAGTCATCATCTTATATAATGTTCTTTAAGGCATCTATATGACATCACTTCCTGATAAGTCAAAAATGCTAACAAGGCAAAAGTAATTGAAAAATACAATCAAGGCAAAAGTAATTGAAAAATACATAGTTCAGTAAACAAAAAAGTTAGCCTGAGTTGCATGCATATCTCCAGATTATAATGAAAAATCCAAAGAGACACAGTATACTGGTATAGCAATGATAATAAACAAACTTAATAAAAAACATACAATAAAGGGTAAATGCCCAAAAATAAACCCGAAACAAAAGTCAGGTTATAAGAATTCTGGTGTTGAATACCAGCCACAGTATCCTAAAATGAGCTGTAATGCAAAACCTAAGCAATGCAACCTGATAAGAAATGAGTACATATACGTATTGCAAGTGATGGTTAATTACAAATTATAATTTATCATTTAATCCAGGAGGGAAAAGCCCCCCAAGTTTAATGATCCACCTTTTTCTTTGGTATTTAGGATATCATGCCAACCTGTTTTAAAAGATCGATTCCCTATGATATGATCAATGATGGTGAATGTAAATTTGGCAGTGGGATGTTTGATAACATGTCTATATAGTGCATTAGTTAATCTTCTGTTTCTAATGTCACCAAGGTGTTCAGAGATCCTGACACGAAACTGTCTAGACGTTTGGCCAATATAAAATGCATGACATGTACATGTGGCAAGATAAATAATCCAGTCTGAACTGCAGTTACCAAAAAACTGTATGTCGTATATTTGTCCAGTGTTCCTACTAGTGAAAGAAGTAGTTTTGAAAATATAGTTACAAAAACTGCAATGTCCACATGGATAAATGCCTGAAAGTTTATCTCCAGTAAGTGTTCTTTGAGTTGGAGTGTGATCCATGATCCTGGTTTTTTTATAGTGTGAAAATAAATTCCCTAAAGTTTTGCCTTCCCTATAGGAAAAATAACATCGTTCTCCGAGATAATCTTCCAACAATGGATGAGAATTCAATATATTCCAATGAGTATTAATAATATTTACTAAATTGGCACTATTCCTGCCATAAGTGGTGACAAATCTACATACATCTGATTCCTCATTATGAGTTTTAGTATTGTATTGGAGAAGAGAATCCCTGGATTTAGCATTACTAAATTGGACTGCTGACTCAATAGTACGAGTGGAATAACCTCTGGACAAAAATCTCTTGGTTAGATCCATTTGATGACTCTGAAGATCATCCACTGAGGAACAAATCCTTTTCATCCACACAAACTGTGATTTCGGTATGTTCCGAATAATGTGTTTCGGATGAAAACTATCAGCATGTAGAAGGGTATTATATTGTGAGAATTTTCTGTGTACGGACGTTCTAAGAGTGTTATCCTCCTGTCGAATTAAATTGACATCCAAATAACTGATTGCACTCCTATTATATTCCACAGTGAATTCGATACCCCAGATGTTCCCATTCAAATGTTGAATAAATTCCTGGAGGTATTCCTCACCTCCTTTCCATATAAGCCAACAGTCGTCCAGGTATCTTCCCCATATATCAATCTCAGGTAGATATATGTTGTGCAAAGGGTCATATAAAATCATATCTTCCATGTAGCCCATAAAAGATCAGCATAAATGGGTGCAAAGGATGCACCCATAGCCGCATTCCCTGTAGTTGCCAATAGCAGTTTTGTTGGAAATAAAAATCATTTTTAGTTAGAATGTGTTCAGCCATACACAACAATAAGGTGTTCATCCCTGGGGGGTATAAATTGGTTTTATTTAGCCAGTATTCCAAGGCATTAATACCCGCCCAATGAGGGATGCTGGTATAAAGCGAGGATACATCAAGGGTACACATAAGCCATTCAGGGTCCAATTGAGACTCGGAGACTATCTGCAAAAATTCAGTCATGTCCTTGATTCTTGCTCTAACACATGTTAACAGTGGTTTCAATTTTTCAGTTAGAAAAACAGACAAGGGTTCAGTGAGTGACCCAATGCCAGATACAATCGGTCTGCCTGGTGGCTGATCAATGGACTTATGAATCTTAGGAAGTAGATAAAGTTGTTGTTTCGTAGGATCCTTAATCGTCAAATGAGTTTTGGTTTTATCAGAGATAATTCCAGATTCTACAGCCTTTTCCAAAAATTCATTAATTTCCAAGGCAAAACCTGGAGTAGGATCAATCTCCATCTTCATGTAATGATGATGGTTGGAAAGTTGTCGAAGACCTTCATTCACATAGTACTCAGTATCCATCACCACCACCGCACCCCCTTTGTCGGCAGAAATAATAACAATATCCGTATTATTTCTGAGTTGTGTGAGTGCTATTTGTTCCTTCCTAGACATGTTATGCTTTATAGTGTCAACAGAACCCAAATTGAAGTGTATATCTTTTATAACCGCCTGCTGGAAAACAGCAACATGTTTATCCATGGGAGGGTTAAATGTAGATTTGTGAAATCTAAAATCAGATGATCTTTGAGCATTGTCAGTATGATCTTGTTGTTGAAAAAATAATTTCAAGTTAATTTTCCTACAAAAATCCATTGTATCAGAAACCAAAATACTTTCATCAGTGAAAAAAACAGGTATGAAACCAAGGCCTTTATTAAGAAGGGAATATTGATCATCAGTCAAAATATGACTTGAAATATTTAAAACATTAGTACATGAATGATTTACTTCACTATCGACATGAAGAGCTCTTCTAAGTTTTTGACCTCTGTGTTTCCTTCCTGCCCTGTGTTTTTTCTCCCTAAAGGGACCTCAGTCCTTCGACCCCTTTTAGCATTTGGAGAATCACCAATATTAGGTGTCTCAGTATCAGTAGTCGAAGAATCCTCACCAGAGATAATAGAGCTAGGCCCAGTCTTTTTTAAAATAGACCTTGTCATGCATTTTATATTGGCCAAACGTCTAGACAGTTTCGTGTCAGGATCTCTGAACACCTTGGTGACATTAGAAACAGAAGATTAACTAATGCACTATATAGACATGTTATCAAACATCCCACTGCCAAATTTACATTCACCATCATTGATCATATCATAGGGAATCGATCTTTTAAAACAGGTTGGCATGATATCCTAAATACCAAAGAAAAAAGGTGGATCATTAAACTTGGGGGGCTTTTCCCTCCTGGATTAAATGATAAATTATAATTTGTAATTAACCATCACTTGCAATACGTATATGTACTCATTTCTTATCAGGTTGCATTGCTTAGGTTTTTGCATTACAGCTCATTTTAGGATACTGTGGCTGGTATTCAACACCAGAATTCTTATAACCTGACTTTTGTTTCGGGTTTATTTTTGGGCATTTACCCTTTATTGTATGTTTTTTATTAAGTTTGTTTATTATCATTGATATACCAGTATACTGTGTCTCTTTGGATTTTTTCATTATAATCTGGAGATATGCATGCAACTCAGGCTAACTTTTTTGTTTACTGAACTATGTATTTTTCAATTACTTTTGCCTTGATTGTATTTTTCAATTACTTTTGCCTTGTTAGCATTTTTGACTTATCAGGAAGTGATGTCATATAGATGCCTTAAAGAACATTATATAAGATGATGACTAAGTGCTTTTTGCTGACTATACTACTGATGAAAGCCTTGCTGCTGAAACCGATCTAGTTTCAGTTTTATTAAACTACTTTTGAACCTTCCTTGGTGCTGGCCTTTTTTCTGATGATTTTAATATTAACTGGCTATCTTGTAGTAACAATCATCCAAGCCCAGCACCTAAACCTTCATGGTTTCTCTCAACTAATAGTCACCTACCCAGATAAATAAAAACTCAAGCAAACATACTACTCTCAAACCAGATATTAGTCAATAAAAACTCTCACTCATACTTAGCTGGCTGTCTACCAGACAGCCTCAGTGACCACACTCCAACATTCCTTCTGAGACACCACTTAAATTGTGCTAAACCCATCATCTAAAAGCAAATCCAAAATAGGGTACATTTTAACCCTCTCTCCTTTATCTCATCCCTTCAAAAATGTGATTGGACACCGCTAAAGTACCTCAATCTGGGTGAAAGTGTCCACTTCTTCAATAGCACCTTTCTAAACAGTCATGCCCCCAAAAGAAATGCCAGAGTCAAAACACAGTACTCCTCTTGGCTACAAAAAAGCACCAGAGCACTAATGAAAATCAGAGATAATGCCTGGGAGCACTGGTGCTTAACAAACCCCCTTCTCTTCTAGAAGTCATTCCTAGAGGTGCGCAACAAGGTCAAAAAGCAAATAAAAGAAGATGAAACCCAATATTATCAGTCTGCCTGCCCTAAACTCCTCACATCACAACCCTAAGCAGTTCTGGTCCACAATAAACTCCATTCTCCACCCAGGTAAAGTAGGCACCCCACCACCACCTACCACTCCCTCTTCCTCTAGCAGTATTTCTGACTCATTCAATAAACACTTTACTGAAACCATTCTGTCTGACTAAACACAACCTTCTACCCACCTTCCCTACATCAAAACCAAATACTCTGCCAACAGTTTTTTCTTTTTCATCAGTGCCTACCTCCTATATATAAAAAACTTCTATTGAAACTTAAGCCTACAAAAATTGCAGCTGACAATCTCTCCTCTGAATACCTAAAAATAGTAGCAGAAGCCCTAGCTTATCCAGTCTCTATTGTAATTAATCGGTCCTTATCATAAAGCTATGTCCCCACACTGTGGAAAACATCCCACATCATTCCCCTCCATAAAGGTGGCTCCTCCACTGAACTTTACAATTACTGCCCCATAGCCATCCTTTCCCCACTTTCCAAGATACTTGAGAAATGCATCCATTCTCAAGTCTTATACTACACCTCTTAGCCAATAACCTCCTCTGCAGCACTCGGCATGGCTTCAGGCCATACCACAGCACTACTACCGTCTTGCTCTCTTTCACTAATGCTTATCCTTCATCATAAAAATAATGGTCTGTTCTCCTCTGCTATATTTCTGGATCTATCCAAGGCTTTTGACATGGTCTCTCATGAACTTCTAATTTCTGTTCTCACTAACCGATCCTTTTCCCAATCAGCTACTGATTGGTTTCACAGCTATCTTACTGGCCGCCATCAATCAGTTGTCTGGCATAATGACCTATCTCCTCGACTTCCTGTAACACTCTGTGCTCCCCAAGGCTCCATCCTTGGTCCCCTACTATTCTCACTCTTCACCAATGATATATTCACAGCCACCAAGCATACTTCTCTTGTACAGTATGCAGATGACTCCACCCTCATCTGCTTAGCCCCAACTATACCTGAACTTCAAAAGATTACACAGGAAGCCTCTTCATCTGTAGAAAACTGGCTATCTAATTGCCCAGTTATTACTCAACCCGAGCAAGACTAAACACTCCTTATCTTCCAACCCACTAAGTCTAACCAAATTATCCCCCCACTTTAATATTCTAGCCAAAGACAATACTGTCATCTTCCCAACAGAACACACCAAACTACTTGATGGTGAGACTGAATCTCAGATTTGACACTCATTTCTCTTACCATAAAAAAGATTCACAAAACATTAGGTGCATTATACAAAAACAAACAATTCTTCACGACAGCCAGCATTTCTGCTGCCAATTCCCACCTAACCTCCACTTTACTCTATGCCTCTCCTATACTTACCTACCTTAGACAAATGCACCTAATCAAGCTCAAGGCTTGCCTCAATAAAAATTGCTACGTTTGACACTGGTGTATCTTATTGCAGCCACCACTGCATCTCACTTAGAGAACTTGACTTGCTTGAACTCCCTCAACTTCTTCACCTGAATCAACTCTCTCGCCCACAAGTTAGTAACCATCCTCAAAGTCCCATCCCTTCAAAACCTTCTCCAGCCCTACTGCTCCACTAGACCAATACGCTCCAGCCGCAAAAATCTACTTCTAGTGACCAAACTCAAAAACTCAGTGGGAGAAGCACTATTCTCTTGCTTCATATCAAGATTATAGAACAATCCTCCCCTCCTTTATATCCACACTACCTTCTTGCAGTCACGTCAAGACTGTACTAAAAACCCACTTAAAAAGTCTCCGGTTATGCCCATGTACCAATCCTGACTAGTAACCCTCCTTCTATCTCCCCTTTCTCTCCCCTCCCCTAGCCACCCGGTCTCATACCGTCTGATCATTGCATTCCTTCCTCTGCAAGCTGTGCCTCACCCTCTACCCTCCTTCTTCCCTCCTCACTCAATTTCTCAGACTTGTTATACCATGCTTAACTACCTCACTTCATCTCAACTCCAAATACATATCCAACTGACTTACACCTAGCTTCCTCTCACTACCACCTATACTATTCACTCAGTCTCCTCTCTTACTCCTCTATCTTCCCCTTCCATCCCATTAGCCCTTCTAGCCTGTTCTACATTCGCGTGGAGCTTCTGCTTGTGTTTACTGCAATATTTGTATATAAGATTTAGGTACAGGAGTTTAGAACAGTATCCATTTGAACTTAGTACTACCTGTATATATATATATCCTACCTTTATTCCTAGCCTCTAGCTAGATACTGGTGTATCTGTTCACTACTATGTTTCATATCATATTTATAGCTAATGTTTGCTGCAGTATGTATTACTTGCTATTCTATGCATATTCAATTGTTCTTCATGCACTCTGCTGCTCACGTATTGTTCTGTGGAGCTTTTATCCCCGGGCCTCCACTGAAAAAGGACCTATGTCCAGTTGGAATTTCCCGGTACACAAATGTAAAATAAATAAATAAATAATTGAAATTTAAAAAAAAAGGCTGGCTGAACACAAGACTGCTCAGGAAGAGATGTTTCAAAAAAATAATCGAATTAGAGGACAGAGCACATAGGGAAAAAAAGAAGTTATGTACTCACCATAACATTCCATGTGTTGTCCATCTTCGCCTTCATTCTTACTAGGTTGGGTTCGGATCTGATCCTCGGATCTGTCTCAGCCTTTATCTTAAGGCTCAAGGCCCTCTGCTAGCTTGTGGCTAAAACCCTATCCCAGCATGCACCAGAAAACTCTCCAGATCTTGTATGCCCTAATTATAAGGCTGTAAATATTATAAAGAAATAAATACAGGCCGATGAAGGTCAGAGGTCAAAGTAATTCAATTGCATCAACTCGGTCTTCTAGGAGTAAAGAAGAGTAGGGGGAATGAGGGTGGGATGTAAGAATGAAGGCGAAGATGGACAACACACATGGAATGTTATAGTGAGTACATAACTTCTTTATGCAATGTTGTCCTATCTCACCTTCATTCTTACTAGGTTGCGACAGCGTCCCTAGCACACTGAGTCTAGGGTGGGTCAAGGGAGAATATTCCTCAAAATCGTAGAACCAAGAGAGGCCCTATTCCTGGAAGACAAATCAACTTTGTAATGAATGATAAAGGTATGTGGTGCTGCCCAAGTTGCTGCAGCACAAATTGTGTCAATTGGTAATTTAGCTAGAAAAGCTGAGGAAGTTGCAATGGCTCTTGTAGAATGGACTTTGACTCTTTCTGGAAGATGTTTATTATGAAACTTGTAGACAAAGGTTATACAGTCTGAAAGCCATTTAAAAAGTGCAACTTTAGAAACAGGGAAATCTTTCTTTGAATCTGAAAAAGAAACAATTGTTCATATTTTTGAAATTCTACAGTTCTTTGCAAGTAGAAACAATTGCCTATGTACATCTAGTTGCTGTAACGTACTTTGCCTTGTTTTCATAATTTGAAAAGAAGACTGGTAATTCATTCATTTGATTCAAATTTGACTCTGTAGCTACTCTAGGCAAAAAGGAAGGGTTTGTTCACAAGGACACCCTGTCTATGTGGAAACGTACGCAAGGAAGCTTTATTGATGAGGCTTGGAACTCTGACACCCTTCCTATCATAAGCGATTGCTATCAAGAAAATGGTTTCCCAGGTCGAAAATTTTAATTCACAAGAAGATGCTGGTTCAAAGGGAGGTAAAATTATATGAGAAAGGACAAAATTTAAGTCCCATGGTGATGGAGGGTCTCTGACGGGTGGTCTTAATAACAAGGTACCCTTTAGAAAAACTTTGTATAGTCTATGGGACATTATGTTGGAGCCCGAGTCCCCTAAATGAAAATTAGAGATTGCTGCTAATTGAACTCTTAAAGTAGCTGCAGCTGCACCATCACTGAACATTTTTGCTAGGAAGTCTAAAATGGAACTGACTGGAGCAGAAAAATGGATCAATATAGTTATGGGTAGGCCGTTATGACAATCTCTTCCATTTGCTTCTATACATCTTCCTTGTTGAGGCCTTATGAGAAAATATTAGAATGCGTTTAGCTGGAGAGGAATGGTTTGGAAACCTGGCTATCATTGGAATTGGAGCAGCCAAGCTGTCAGTTTGAGGGTCTGAAGGGATGGATGGAATGTTCCAGATACAAGAGTCAGAAGATTCGGAACCGGTTCCAGAATCCATGGTACCACTCGAAGATGATGCCAGAGGAAAAAATAACCAGATTTGACAAGGCCAGTATAGAGCAATGAGTATTAAATCTCTTCCCAAGCAAATGGCTTTCTGAAGTACTCTGAGGATCAGCAGAAAAGGAGGAAAAGCATAAAGGAGTCCAGGTGGCCAATTGTAAACAAGTGCATCCCTTGGTGACTCCCCCAGAGGGGGCATAAGGGCAAAGTAGCTGCTGCATTTGGCATTCATGGATGTTGCAAAAAGGTCACAGGGAGGCTGGCCCCATTTTCAAAAAAATGTTTTCCACTACTACCTGTTTCAGGGACCACTTGTGAGGCATCAGAATAGCTCTGTTGAGCCTGTCCTCTATCACGTTGGACTTTCTTGGAATGTGCGTTGCTATCAGAAAACGCTGGGAGGAGGTTGCCCATTGCCACACTCTTAGGGTCTCTCAACAAAGGGGGTTAAGATCTGGTTCCTCGTTGTTTGTTTATGTACCGTACACCTGACATGTTGTCTGTCTGGACTGCAATAGTTCCCAGTGGAAGAGAGTCCTGGAATGCTTGCAACACCAAAAGGACCGCTCTCATCTCTAGGACACTGATGTGCAAATGAGCCTAGTGATCCTGCCAAGTGCCCCGGACTGTCTTTCCCAGATAATGACCCCCACCCACCCACCCTATCTGAGAAGTGTCCGTGGTCACTGTGACCACTGGCTGGAGAAGTACAAATAGTCGACCTACAGTCACGAGTGGAGTAAAGCCACCAATGAAGATCCTTCTTGCAAGATTCTATTATGACTATTTTGTGAGATATTGGCAAATCTTGCATTGACCACTGAAGTAGATAGCAACCGCTGAAGAATTCTCATGTGCAGACGTGCTACAGGGATCAAAACTATGGCTGCTGCCATGGTTCCCACAGCTTTTAGAACCATTTTAGTTTGAACTTTCTTCCTCTTTAAAAGAAATGTGACCTGATCTCTTAAAACTTGGATTTTTTTCTGAGGGAATTCTTGCCGTCATTTTTATTGAGTTTAATTCTCCCCCTATGCAAACCATATGCTGAGAAGACACTAAGGCAGATTTCTAGTAGCTTTATTGTAATCCCTAATTAGGAGCAGAGTTGCAAGGTTGTCATTCTTGTTTTTATTAGCAGATGCCTGGTTGAGGCAGTTAAGAGCCAGTCGTCTAAGTATGGAAACACCCGGAATCCTAGACGTCTCAATTGAGCCGCTACTACTGTAAACTAGTAATGACTGCCTCCCAGCTGAAAGTGCAGCTGCCTCCTGGATCGGCTGTCCATTTTTATGTGGTGGTACACATCCTGGAGGTGGGTTAGAGCACAACCAATCATCTTGTCCCAGGAATGGGAGTAACAATTGCAGTGTTAGCATCTGGAACCCGGTCTTTTTTTACTGATTTGTTTAGAATGCTGAGATCCAGAATCAGTCTCCAGACCCCTGTTTTCTTTGGAACTAAAAATAATTTTGAGTAAGTTCTGGATCCTATCTGGTCTGCACCGACTCTATGCATGACTCTTATCTAGCAACTTTCAAATTTCTACAGTTGCTCATTCCTTTTGACTGGGTGGGATGTTGGGAAACTTTTTTATGTTGGGAATGGGGAGGGAAAAGGGAATAGTGTAACCTTTGGATATGATGCTTTGTACCCATTTGTTTTATGTTAGTTGTTGCCAGGCTTCTGGGTACAAAGATAGGTGACCTCCAACTGCCTCCAAAGCTGGACAGGCGGGCCTACCAAAGAAAGAATCTCTGTCACCCTGACTCCGCAGACCCCCTCTGCCACATGGTCAGCATGTTCCATTATTACTTCCCCCTCTGCCTCTGGGAGAAGTTTCATTACGTGTGTCCTGAAAAGATCTCTGTGATTTCCGGAACCACATTTTTCCACTACTTGCATGAAAGAACAGACTCCCATGGCAGACAGAGTCTTTCCTTCCTGTTCACACCTGGTAAGGGTTTCCTTTACTTTAGGCTTGAATAAAGAAGAGCCCTCGAACAGGGCATTTATAAAGGAAGATTTAAAGGATTCCGCAAAGTCACACAAGCACATCCAAGAATGTCTACTTAAGGAAATTCCTGAACCGGCTGCTCTACTCGCCCTATCTGCTGCATAAGAAATGACTCTCATGGAGGCGTTGATGACTAAATTTAAGTTAGAGAGCTGAGAGGATACCTTGCCCACAACCCCCTTCAGCTACTGAACCTTGGAGTGCATCTCCTAGGTCTTTTAGGAGATCCCTCTGTAGTCTTGTAAAAAGAGTAAGGTAATTCAGCGATCTGAGGGGAAAGGCCACTGAAACGAAAATGCGCTTTCCATATCTGTTCCACAGTCCATGACTCCTTGTTCAGAGGATGGACAGAAGATGTCTCCGAGAGTTCTTTCTTGGTGGCTGCTGCCACAACCATGGCATCTACTGAGACTCCCTTAGTTAGATAAACCTTGTCTGTGGGGGAGGTAATAAACTTGTTTGGCCTCCTAGGAACAGGTTCCACAGAATCTGGGACTCCCACGCCTTCCTAGAAACTAGATCCAATAAAGTGGAAGAGGAAGTTCATCAAAAGGAGGCGAGACACTCAAGAGGTAGAAGAGCGAGACCCAAAAGCCTTCAGGTGCACGGACTCCTCAGCAAAAGGGTTGGTGGACTGCCAGCCGCCTCTCTGCTTAAGCATTTCCAGGATGTCTCCAAAGGAGACATCATCAGGAGGCGATCATGGGGAGCCTTCCACCTCATCGAGGACCATATCAGAAGTGAGAGACTTTTCAGGTGAGTCTAAATGCTTCCTCTTGCATAGTCGCTTATGAGAGACCTCTTCAAAAGGGTATTCTGGGGTGGTTTCGGAAGAGTGGGGAGTGTCCTGTGGGGCATCCTGAGGCCTTGAATCTCAGCGTCCCTGTGGATGCAATGGTATATGGGCAGACACCGATGCTTTAGGGGGAGGAACATCCCAAGATGATTGTGGACCTGTCTGTGGAGACAGCAATCTCCTCATCTCCTCGAAAGCCTCCCTTCTCTGATCTGAGAATATCTCCAGAACCAAAGATGATGGACCCGAAGCCAAGGTAGGAGCAGAATTCAGCCGAGCCGAGGCACCGAGAGGCAAAGTCGGATCCAACAAATCTCCGATCCGACTCACCCCCCGGACCCAACTGGAGAGTGTCAGGCTCCTAGACTCCTCCAGCTCAGATGGAGCCAAGGACATCCAAGCCATGGTTGGATCCGTCAAACCTGAGGTAGGTCTCGGATCCGACGGTTCCACTAAGACCAGCTCCGGCTCTTCCGACTCTGAAGCCAGGGGTCGGATCGGAGGAAGAACTGGAGCAGAAGAGGAGGATGTTGTAGGATCTGAATCCATAAAGGTCAGACCCAACAATAACTTGGCCAGCACCGGTGTTCTTAAAAACCTCTGCACCAAGCGATACACAACGTTATCTGACAGACTCCTAGAAGATCAAGTCAAAGAGGTAGGGGATTTTGACCTTTGCAAAATTGGAGATCTAAGAGTTGAGGAGATTGGTTCCAAGGTGGGGGACCAGCTCCTTAATTCGAATTCAACTGGCACCGAACAAAACAGTGTCGGAGCTGAAGAAGTTCTGTCGGATCCAATATCCTTCGGATCCGATGATAATTTTTGAATCTTTTGTGCGGCTCCAATGAAGAGGAAGACCTCTTCCCAGACTTATCTGACTTGTCAGACTTAGAAGAGGGAAATTTGTCAGCTTTAGATGAACCCAGACCTTCTTCCAATGCCTCTAAAAAGGATTTCAACAGTCCTTTTAGGATTAATTTGTTTTTCCTCTCCAGGAGAGCTCTATGATTAAAAGCGTGATAGAACACGACTCCTAGAAAAGAATGGCCCCAAGACAAACACAAAGTGCGTGCATCACTCGGGCATTTTCTTGTCACATTTCTCACATTTTTTGAAACCTATTGGTCTCAACTCTTTACCAGATACTACGGACAACTAAGGGAATTGAAAACAGAATAGGAACTACTACTATTATTACTTATTCATTGGAAGATATATAGCTAAGCTGCACCCTCTAACTTTACGAGGTAAAGCTATATAGTAAGAAACAGAAAAGGGAACACACAGGGAAGAGGGAGTGACAAACCCCTCTAACTTAAATGGGCTTTGACTGGAACAAACAAAAATACAAGACAAAAGTCCTCTAAGTTAAATGGGCTGAGCTACAGTCCTCTAACTGAAATGAACTAACAAAACACTATAGTACAAAGACTTATAAGAAATAATAACAGGAAAGACTATTTAACAGTGCACAAATAAAGTCTGGAGAGGGAATAATAAGGCCTAACGAAAGACAATGGCCAATCACAAGAGCACCACACAATAGCCAAAAAAATAAATAGCTACTGATATACATCAGTAAAAGCAAATAGAGTAAAAATTAAAGTTTGAAAAATCACAAAACAGGTAATGAAAAAGATACTTAGCCAGAGCTAACAGAAAGCACCTGATCTTGTTCAGTGGCAAACGAGATCTGGGGAGTTTTCTGGTTCATGTTAGGATAGAGTTTTAGCCACGCGCTAGCAGAGGGCCTCGAGCATGAAGATAAAGGCTGAGAAGGATCCCAACCCAACCTAGTAAGAATGAAGACGAGATAGGATAACATTGTATCCTGAGGTTTTCAACTACACCAAAAAAAGCTGGAAGGCACAAACTTCATTCATTTTATGAAAGCACAAAAAAGCAACCTGACTGGTATTCCACAGCAGGATTTGTTAACTGAAAGGGTACATCAAGTGTAAGCTCCAAACCTTGCTATGAGAAAGCAACCTACACCTTTAATAGTAAACATGCAATCCTACCAGAAGTTGTTGATTTTGACAAAACTGTGGCAGAAGGACAAAGGAGTGTTTGTGGAGAATGATTACACGTTGAACACCAGGCAGAAGAGATGCAAATTTATTTCACTATAAAATCTTGTGACTCGGGTGTGAGATTCAAACTGCTGTACCTAGCTGCCTTCAAAGTATTCTTCCCTAGAGGCACAAAATCATTTTAGATGAAGTACATGCTAAGGAGGAAATACAAAAGTTTGTCCAACAAAAAGTGAGCTGTGAAACAAAGAGATTCTGCTTCTTGTACTAATGGTAATAAGGACCACAGAGAGACTTGTCCCTGTGAAACTTTTTCAATGTTTCAACAGAAAATGTTGGAGTGAATGAAGGGAGCAAGAGAATTAACAAGAAGAATTGAGAGTACATTGGAAATGAAGCAGAGACAGGATTTTGGAGATGGAGATGGACAGTAATAAAACCAGTAATTTAATGTGGGATTACAATGCAATAATCATATGTGCAAAATATGACAGAACATGAAAATCTGGAAATATTGGACTTTTTCAGAATATGTTGTTTTTGTAGAGGACTCTAAAGCATGTGCCCTACTTCACGTCACTAATATTAAAAAAAATGCTTTGGGGAGGGGAAGAGGAGGGAGAAAGTTAACTCTAAACAAAGATTTGTTTATCTTACTAGCACTGTTTTTGTGGTGTATGGTTTTCTTTGCATGGAAACAGGTGCTGCTGTACTTTTTCTTTTATTTCTCCCTTCTCTCTTACTTCTTGTTCAGTTTTAAGAAATGTAGGCAATGTAATGCAAAAAAGCTTGGTTAAAAGAGCATGACAAAAGAAAAATTAATGTTTCTTTTCTCATTCTTGCATGGGGAAATGACTGGATTAAGGACCTTAGACTGATTTAGTAAATTCTACGAGTAAGTAAATGAAAATGAATACAGACTTTTATGAGGCTTTTTCCTAGCAAACACTTGTATGCTGAGTAGTAATTCTTCAGCTAGTCTTTATGTTTCCATGGAAACAATCTGATAAAGATAAACTGGCTGTCTGGTTTTTGCGTCTCCATACAGACAATCTGATAAACTGGCTGGTGGAGAATGATTGAAGGAAAAATAAAAGCATTGGAGAGAAACTGACTAGGAGATGATGTTCTGTAAAAACATTCAAGGGTTTCCCAGCTGAGAGAGCTATAAAGAAAAGACAAAACCAATAAGCGCTTAGTAGAAGCACAGGCTGCACCATGCGCTTTGGCATGTTTAACCTTTCTTTTAGGTTAACTCAAGTCTGTCAGTGTAGCTGTCAGTTTGGGACTTTTGTTCGTATTAGGAGGGTAAAACTTCAGTATTTGAATATGTACATAGTTTTGTGTGTTAGTAATAAGTTAACAGGTTTTAGGGGGCATTGGAGGTATGTTTGGTTTTTTTGTCTGAGGGCTTTCAATAAAACAAAAACTTCTGTAAGATATGACATGGGCTCACATGGATATGACGAGAAACAATTGTATAAAAGTTCAACCTGTCAAACAGTGTATGCATGTAACACAAAAGCTGGATCTAGACATTTAACAAAAATGTGTTACACACAAAAGGGTGGAAATAATAACTTAATGCAATGATGCTTTCTGTAATGTCTTTAAATGTCCCAACAGTCTCATAGATAAAACAAAAAAAGAAAAAAAGAGTAGTGAACTATATTACATGTACAGTGCAAATAGCTATGTTACAGGAGACACACTTAGAAGGAACTGAACATGTGAATTTGATAAAGGTTTTCAAGATGGTTATTCAGAGGAATACCTGGGACAAAGGAAAAGAGGAGTACTTATACTAATTGCAAGAGGAGCTCCAATAGTAGTAGAAGAGGATAAAAAAGATAATAATGGCAGACGTAGTGCTAAGGGGCTACTGGCAAGGGAGGAGGACTACACTGGCATGTATTTATATTCCACCTAAAACTGCTATAACAGCTTAAGAAAATTATGGGAGAAATAATCAGTTTTCAGCAAGGAATACTACTTATAAGTGGGGAATGGAATGTGACTTACAACAGTGAAGATGTTGTCTGGAGGGCCCAGAAAGGAAAGTATAACAACAGAGGGTAGATTTCTGAAGACATTTATGAAACCATTTGGCATGGAAGGTATGAATTCAGTAATAGTTTGTACTGAATTTACATATTATTTTCCAAGACATAAAAAACTGGGCTAGGCTGGGCTGGGTTTTCTTCTCACCTCCATCTGAACTTACGTTATTTTTTCAAGACTTTCTTTTAATGAATTCCTTCCAACAGAAAACTAAATTCATTCTTAAAACACTGACATCCCCTATTAACTTAGAACACACATAAAACTATGTACTTATTCAAAAGTGGAAGTTTAAACCTCCAGATAAGAACAATTGCCACAAATTGACAGCTGCACCCACAGGCATTACCTAACTTAAAATTAAGGTTACCTATGCTAAAGTGCATGCTACAGCCTATCTTCCCAATTACACTAATTGCTATCTGTTTTATTTCTATTCCACTCCCAGACGTGAAAACAGCTTGTATACTTGCAGAAAACATTAACTTTAAGCCTTAGGAAAATGTGCATTTTTTATCATTAAATAAAACGAAATTGTACACTGTTCTATTAAATGCATTAAAGTGTTAAGGCTGTTATTAAGGCTGCTATCTGTTATTTGCTTCTGATAATTTGCATTTTCCTTGCAAATAATTCTCAGAAGTTTCAAGATTAATAGCTTGCACCTGTAGAAAGTTCATCTCAGTGTAAAATTATTCAGAAATTAATCTCTGTAAATTTCACTCAGAACAGAATATACAGCTGCTTTAGCAGAAGACTTCTTGATACCGCTGAGCACTTGCTAATGGGAAAAAACATATCTTTGTAGATGTAAAAAGCTTGGCATTTTTGACAGCTTTCATTATTTTATTTTAAAAGTCTACTTGCTTACAAAAATACTTGTTTATAGCGTAAACAAAGGACATTCACCTAGACATCCCCCTTACAAAAATAAGAAAAAAAAATATCTTAGGTCTATGTACAGTATAATCATTGCATTTTTATACTTCACTGCCATCACAGCAGCCCAAGATCAAATCATATTAACATTAAACTTGCTTTTGTCAAGCCTGTTATATTGCAAAGCCTACATTCCTTACAACTGAAAAATATTTGCTTACTTTAATATCTTTAACAGATACAACAACCAATGAGGAGACATTCCCAACATTTAAAATATCCCCAACTACACAAAACTGCTTTACTATACATAACATGCAGTTTATATCATGAAATATTCCATATAAATACTAATAATTGTTTTATTTGTAGTTACTTTCCCCCCATTTTAGTGTCAGTCTTAATATTAATGACAAAGTTGGGTATAAACTTTAGAGTCAGCCCACAAGTTTAGCAAATTCAACAAAAGTCCAGTCTTTTTAAAACACGTTCTTGGAAAGTCCATTCTCAGCAATGTGATTGATGCTTTACAGTCTGCCATTTATTCGCTAATTTCAATGTTGCTGGTTTTCTGCCTCTTTATAACCATCTCCCAACACCAGTCTCTGGTTTCAAGTTAAAGGTACTCCAGATACTTGTATTCAATCCTTCTGCTTTTTACTGTCTCTCAAGCATTTTCTTTTGTACAATGGAAAAGCTTCCACTCACAAAGTCTCTCTATGCGGTTCATTGTCAGAAGAATGAGAAGCAAAGACTCCTCCTGTTTGCTGGCTCACTTTTTGTTGGCTAAACATTTTTAGCCTGTTCTGCATCAAAAAATGTCTTTTGATCCTCCAGGGAAAAATATTTTGAAGAAAACTGGATACAGAGCTTGACATTCCCTGATTGTTGAGATAAACTGATTTCTCTTCTGGCTACTGTATAGCTGCTTATCAGCATCCAGGATTTGCCAAGTTACACATGCACTCAAGTCATTGTACCACAGTTACTAGTATGACTTAGTCATAGTCCATATAGGTATACATGATTGGAGATGTACCACCCTAGACTACATAAAGACAGACATTAGGGAGCTACCAGACTATGTATCACAAGCTGGTGTGAACCTGGCATTGAGCAACATTCTCCCTTCACCAAGACTGATGCCACAATACGAACAAAAGATGGTAGAACTTAATAGTTGGCTTACTTTCTGGTGTCATTCCAAAGAGATACAATATTTGTCAGCATGGGAGGAAATGTTTAATAAGTCATGCTGCTTTGCCAAGGATGGTCTGCGTATGTCCACTCTTCTTTTGAATACTGGCTAAAACATTGTTCTCCCCCAACAGTCTTTTTTAGACAATGCCAAACCGACAAACCTTCTAACATAGCAAAATCAACTCAATGAAATCCAAAGGTGTTACTGCTCAATGCCAGGAATTTAAATAAGAAAAGCTCCACTCCCTCCAAGTTCTCCTCACCTTGGAGGATTCAGACATCTGTGCAGTTACTGAGACACGGTTTAAAGCTGCAGAAAGTAACACAGCAGTACAAGGCTTCATTGCCTTACGCACATTTAGACTAGCAACTGCACAGGCAGGGAATAAAAGGTGGAGGTGTCACAATCTACATCAATATTAAGCATACCTCTAGGTTGGTTAAATAGGTCTGGCACCTATGTCTCTGATGGACAGAGGCAACTATTAAATAATGCCATAGTTAACAAGCACCCTTCTGAATAACCTCTAAGGCATAATAACTCAAGGGATACATATGGGTTGTATGGCAAGGCTTATAAAGGTCCTAGTGGTCTCTAGCTTAGTACACATCTATGAACCTATGAGCCTGACTTTGCCTGGAAGTGGCCTGTTAAGGTGACAATAACAAACAGTAACAGCACGGGACAACCATTTGCAAATTGTCTGTTTAGACAGCGGTTGTTCTTTCTTACCATCATTAAACAGATGCAATCCAGAGGGCACAAGTGAAGTCTGGTATCCCACCTGTATCCCACAGGGTAACAGGACTAACACGAAACAAGAGCATAAAGGATTAATCCAGATAAAATCACTTCAGCTAGCAGATCTAAGAGACTCACTCACTCACTCTCTCTCTCTCTCTCTCTGATACTCTCCCTGTGGGAGAAATAAAGATACATTGCTGAAGTTTCCAGTAGTTTATTCAGTTAACCATGTAGAAGGACGAGTCGTCATGTTCTGCTTACCTAAATAAACTACTAGAAAATTCAGCAAAGTGCCTTTATTCCTCCCACAGGGAGGGCAGTAGACAGAGAGCGTCTCATAGACCTGCTAGTTAAAGTGATTTTATCTGGACCAATCCTTTATACTTCTTACCATCATAAGAGACAAACAATTGATCAGAGATCCTGAAGGATTTTTTTCTGCCGTTGCCTGTGGACATCTACAGTGCACAGATTTCCTTCTCCCTTAAATTTTTAGCTCTAGAGAGAAAACATGGAGGTGAACCAGTCTGGCTTAGTGTAAACTCTAAAATGACCTTTGGTATAAAGAGAAGCTTTGTTCTCAAAAGTTACCCAATCTCCATGAAAAAATGAGATAGGGAGGACTCACCATAACAGCTCATAACTCAGATACTTACTCCAGTGACCTCTGTAGGAAGAGTAAAACAGTTTTCCAAGATAAGAACTTCAAATCAGCCTCATGAACAGGTGCAAACAGAAACAGAGTAAGCTAATTTAATACAAAATTAAGACCTCAAGTAGAAGCCACCTGTCTTCTAAGTAGGTGGATATGGAACACACCCTTCAAACACTGTTTCACTTGAGGCAAAGCAGAAAGGAAGATATAAAGGCAAACAATCAGAAAGGTCTAACAGATTAATCTCAATAGAAGATTAAAAGAGATCAGACAACAGTTAAACACAAATACTAAAGGATCACAAGAGCTTGATCCTAAAAAGGATCCAAGTTCTTGGACTGGTATTGACTAGTACATTTTTTCTACTTATCCATACATGATTTTCTAGTAACAGACTTCAATACCTGCAGCATTTTCTGAGAAAAAAAGATACCTAAAAGGTATTACAGTTCTATCAATCAGGCAGTCATCGGAAGAAGTTGAAGGCTGATCTGTGTCAAGCACCCCCTGTCCTCTGTGAGCAAGTCCATTTTATAAGGAAGCTTGTGGAAATTGCTCTTGGCCATTTTCAAGAGAAGGCCTGCAAGTTCACATTGGAAATTTTTAAGGAAAACAGAAAGAGGAGGAGAGCTCTGTATCCAAAAAGGCCCACGCCAGCTCATGTCAACACAGAGATCTTTACTATAAGCAGACAAGCTTCAAGAAACCAACAAACTTTTGCAATGCACCTTTACCAAGTGTCTCAACAACCATGAAAATACACAAGCAAATAAATACACTTAAATCATATGACATTACAAACAGTATCACTGGCTAAAAGAATTTTGCATGTAAAACAAATAACTACCTCATTATTGGTTCAGACTTCAAAATACATTTTATAATCAAAGTGTTTAATCCAGAGGTACAATCAGCTCTCAGCCAACTTATCCATTTATATTCCATTCTCTCACTTCCTCTGAATTTATTTTATGGAACAATTTCTACAAATGAGAATTTAAAGTGATGGTTTGTCCCTTCCTTTTGTGTATGTTTGAAGAGGGCATTAGTTTAATTTCCTTTTCTAATCTCAGATAAGCTACAGCATATTCTCTCCTTTAATTTGCAATTGGTCTAGCCCATACAAAATGAAGGGCATTTCTCACAAGCCACTAAATAAACATTCGATGCATCACAACAGAATAGTTGTGTAAAATCTTACCATAACCAAAGAATGCCCTTCCTTTTCACATGCTGCAGTATTCATAACATGAGGGAGTTCACCGCTGGCTGACCCGTATGTCCATCCAGTATACAAATGTCTATTGCAACTGTGAGGTATGTGCAACATTGCACAGAAGCAGAACATACGTCAGTCAAAAAATGTTGGGTATCAAGCAGACATCGGCACGTACCAGACCTCAGAACTGAATGCTACAAAAAAAAAAAGTCTAATCTTAGGTGAGGAAAACACGCCACCAGAAGACAGGCAAGCATCAGGGGGAAGATGGGGGGGGGGGGTAATACTGTAGCATATAGAACAGGACATCTATGGTTTTGATAAGATTTCACACAACTATTCTAAATCCATATGCTGCAGTATTCATACCATGAGGGGGAATACCAAAGCTCATACAGAAGAAGAATTGGGAAAAGAAGCAGAAACATTCTCCACAAACCCATGCAAAATAGCCCTGGCAAAAAACACTCTGCACCTGGAAATGCCAAATAACAGTGTTTGGTGAGGGTATGAACAGACGACCAGGTAGCTACTACTTCCAGGATAGAACAGGTTAAAGAAGGCACCAGAGGAAGACACTGCTCTAGTGGAATGTGCCCTAAAAGGTGAGGGGAAATTCTCCCCATAAGCCACATAACAAAAGGAAATGGTTTTGGAAATAGAAGTGGAAACAGTCTTGCCCAGGCCCTTGGGTGATAGGAAACAACTAATTGGTTTGGTTTTATCCAAGTAATATCAGAGTTGCCTGTGCACATCTAAATCACTCGAGGATTGAGGAGAAGAGAAAAAGGTGGGATGACTGATGGACTGATTGAGTGATAACTAATTTACCACCTTGGGCATAAAGGAGGGGTTAGTGCATAAAGAAATCCCATCCCTGTGAAAAACTGTAAAGGGGGAAGAAGACATCAGAACCTGTAACTCAGAAACCCTTCTGGCAGAAGTAATGGCGATGAGAAAGACGGTTTTCCAGGCGCAGTGTTGCAGAGAAGCAGAACTTGCTGGGTTGAAAGGGCCAGGGTAAGTTTTTCTAAGACAAAGTTGAGATCCCAAGGAGGAAGAAATGGCTTCCTTGGTGGTCTGATGTGAAGGACGCCTTTTAAGAAATGTTTAACATCCAACCTGGAAGCGAAGGGGGAGATGTAGGCACACATGCAGAGATAGCAGAAAGGTGAGCTTTTACTGAGGAGTATGATAGCCCACTTTTCAGCAATTCACACAGGTAGGAGAGAACCACTGGACATCAACTAACAGTGGTTGTAAATCCTTTTTAAAACACCAGATGGAAAACCTCTTCCAAAAAATAATACCACAACAGAGAGGAGGAGAAAACCTCGTCCATTTGGAAGCATGGTATTTCATACTAGTGGGTTTTCTAGCCTCCTGCAGAACTTGTAGCCTGTCCTAGGAGAAAAGTTGTTTGAAGGGAATCAAAAACCTATCACCCATAGGGTCAATTGCAGAGATAACATCTGTGGTTGTACTAAAGTTCCCTTGTCCTGTGTGAGTAGGTCCATTCTGTGGGGTAACTTTTGGTGATTGCCCTTGGCTAAATGCAGAAGGGGGAACCAATGCTGTTTTGGCCAAAAGGGAGTCACTAGCAAGATTTTTGGTTGCTCCTGTTGGATTTTCAACAGGATCTTTTGGAGAAGTGGGAAGGTGGGATGCATACAGAAACATCCCCTTCCAAGAGAAAGACAGGGCATCCACCTTCCATGCCGGGGAATCTGGAACCCTGGCACAAAACTATGGAAGTTGTCTGTTCAATGGGGAGGCAGAGAAATCTACCTGAGGTGTACCCCCATCAATGGACCATGTCCAGAAGCACATCCCTGTGTAATATCCATTCATGGGAGTGAGTCATGGACCTGCTCAGTGGGTCTGCCACCACATTCTGGGTCATGGGTATGTAAACCATCTGAAGGGTGAGCTGACTCTGGACAGCTAACTCCCAGGCCTGTAAAGCCAGTCTGCACAGGAAATAGGACTTTATCTCTCCCTGTTTGCTGACATACCAGAGGACTGTGGTATGGTCTGTAAACCATCTTAAAATCCCCAGGAAAAGAAGGGGTTTGAAGATTTGTAAAGCAAAAATCAGGGTCCTAATCTCTTTTATATTGATGTGCTCTCTTTTCTGGGGGGGAGACAAGATATCTCTGACCCTCCATGAGTCTAGGGTTGCTCCCCATCTCGTGTCTGAAGCATCCGGGCACAGCTCCTGAGTGGGAAGAGGTGGCTGCAAGGGTAAGCCTGGATTCCTTGACATCTGTTGGATCCATCTGTATAACTCCTTTTTCAGGCAAGGCAGGTGTGAGAAACTCCAGAGGATGGGAGTGCTGTACCCATACTGTTCTCAACTACCACTGGAATTTCCTCATGTGTAACTTGGCTAAAGGAAGCATGGGTATTAGTGGATGCCATGAACCCCAGGAGGTGAAGAAACTCCCTGGCAGTCGGGGATTGGTGAAGCAAGAGGTCCTGAAGTAGGAAGCAAGGGACAGGACCTTTTCCAGAGGTAAGGAAGCCTGCATCCTGTCTGACTGGATCCTGCAGCCAAGGAAGATGTGGTCCTGGGAAGGGACCAGGGTAGATTTCTGGTAACTGATCGTGAATAACAATATAAAACAGAAGGGAGCCAGCAGACTGTAGCATTTAATGTTTATTCCAAACTAGCTCAAAAGCATAGCATACAAAATAAAAAAAGAGATCAAACAGACTGGTTTCGGCTGTAAAATTAATTTACATAACCTTCATCAGTGCAGTAAAGACATGAAAACTTGTTCTCTTTTTATACAACCACTAGGTGAGGCTCTAATTTAATGAATTAGTTAACAGTCCTAATTAGTGGCAGCCACAGTGGTGTAGTGGTTAGCATTGTCGCCTCACAGCAAGAGGTTCTCCGGTTCAATCCTCGGCTGGGGTGCCTTCTGTGCGGAGTCTGCATGTCTTCCCTGTGGTCGCGTGGGTTTCCTCCAGGTGCTCCGGTTTCCTCCCACATCTCAAAGACATGCTGTAGGTGCATTGGACAATCTAAATCGGCCCTAGGCATAAGTGCATGCATGTGTGTGCCTTCTGTGGAAGGTTGGGCGCCGGGCTGGTAACTCGACACCAGAAAACTCCACTGCCAATAATGAGCGGACAGATGATCTGCTGTGGCGACCCCTAACCAGGAAAAGCCGAAAGAAGAACAAGAAGTTAACAGTCCTAATTAAAGGTACTCATTAAGTCCTAGGGAAAACAAATCCCCCCAGTTTTATAATCCATTTATTTTCCTTACTATTCAAAATCTGATGCCATCCTGCTTTGTTTGCCCTGTTTCCAATAATTCCTATCACAGTAAAATTAAAGGATGCATTCTTGTGTGCCTCAGTGTGCTTATATAAAGCATTGGTAAGCTTATTGTGCCTGATATCACTATAATATTCAGAAATTCAGAATTTGAGTGGTCTGCACGTTTGCCCCACATAAAACGCAGAACAGGTACAGGTAGCCAAATCAGTCCGTCTGACAATTTTCAAAAAAGAAAATATCAAATACTTGGCCAATATTTTTACTACTAAACTGGCTTGTTTTCATTACTTTTCTGCAGTGGGTACAATGACCACAGGGAAAACATCCTTTTAGCTGAGAGTTGTTTGTATGGAATCCCCCTTACATCTCCATCCATGTTTATAGTGACTTAAATATGACCCCAGGTTCTTACCTCTCCTAAAAGAAAAATGACATCTGTCATCCAAAAAATCAGAAAGTTTAGCATCTGGTTTAGCAAGGTATGGGCAATATTAGCCCCTGCTACTCAATCAGATTTAACTATCAGATTCATGAATAGAGGCTACAAAATGGGGAATATTTATAAGGCCAGACACTGGGTGGCCAATCGTGACAGGCAGGACCTTTTGAGATATAGGGACAAGTCCCTGGATAAGGACTCCACTATTCAACTGGTCACTACCTATGGAAGGAACACTGATGTTCTACTTAATAATGTTCACAGACACTGGAACATCCTTTTAGCACATGCTAAACTTTCTGATATTTTGGATGACAGATGTCATTTTTCTTTTAGGAGAGGTAAGAAAAAGACCCTCCAACAGTGACACCATGAAGGAGAGATTCTTCTGAAGGATGTCTGGAGTTTGAGCCTGAAGAAGGTTGTCTAAGTATGGAAAGATCTGTGTGCCCTGAAGCCTGCAGAAGGCTATGACAGAAGCTAAGCATTTTGTGAAGACCCTCAGGGCCATAGACAATCCAAAGGGCAAGGCACAGAACCGAAAATGTGAGGAAGCAAAAGCAAAGTGAAGAAATTTCCTGAAATGAAGATGAATGGGAATATGAAGTTAGGCATCCTTGATGTCCAGTGACACCATAAAGGCCTGAGGAAGGAAGACAGGAAGAATGATGGGTAAAGTTAACATTCGAAAGGTGGGAACCTTCAGAAAGGTATTTAGATGGGATAAGTCTAGGGTGGGTCAACCAAGGGCCATCCTTCTTGGGTACCAGGAACATCCTGAAGTAGAACCCTTTTCCTACTTGAATGGTGCCTTGGGAAAGAGTTACAGTTGTTTTTTTTTTGGAGATTATGGAATACCCCCTGAAGGGGGGCAGAAGTCTTTCACACCATAAAGTATCCTTGCAGGATGATGGAGAAGACCCAAGAGTCCTGAGTCATATATTTCCAAACAGAGAGAGAGAGAGATTGAGAGGGGTGAAGGAACAGAGGTGTTAGTGGTCCAGTAGGCGGGTAGTCACAGACTACCTGTCCTAGCCTGAAAGGGTTATTTCTGTGTGGGAGTAGAGGGGGTAGATTTGGAGGTAAATTGTTTCCTAGCATCTCTCTTACTTTGGAAGACTGGGGCCTGGCAGACTTTCATACAAAGGTGGTCTTGTTAGGGTAGTTCCTCTGGAACCTGGGCACCAGGGAAACAAAAATATGTTTAAGGTCTTGCAGCTCCTTGCCCTTCTCCTGTAGAGACTTAAAACAGTTCTCAGCATAGGTACCAAATAATGCCTTGTTGTCCAGGGGACATCCATAAGTGTTGCTTTAATGTCATCTGGCAATGGTTAGAGGCTGAGTCAAGAATACTTCCTCAGGACTGACACAGATGCAGAAGCTCTAGATGATCCCTCCATGACATCAAAGCTACACTTTATAAAATGCAGTGTAACCAGAGCTGAGGAGTTATGGATGGAGGAGAGCTTGGCCTTAGTGGGAGAGTCAGGAAGCTCAGAAAGTAGTTTACCAGCGACCGAGAAAAGGGCCAAGGAATATTTGGCCATATGGGTCTGGTAGTTAATGGCCCTAAAAGCCAGAGTAGCTGAAGTATAAACCTTTTTTCCTATTCTCTCCATGACTTTGCTCTGCTTATCTGAGGGGAGCAGGTAAGTGGAAGGTAGCACCTAGGAAGCCTTGTCTGCAGACACTGAAATGGTACCAGGGTCTGCAGAGGGACATATGAACAGGAATTCTCAGGCACTTTATAAAATCTATCTTGCCTATTGGGGGCAGGAGGTTGATGATCTGGGCATTCTGAAGCTGCAGCAAAGGCATCCAGGAAGGCTGGCAGAACAGGAGGTATGGCAGATAGGGAAGGGGAGTCCATCTGCAACAGGTCATAGCACCTTTTTTGGATGTCTGATAGCCGACAACAATCCCATTTGAAAAATTCCATCTTAAGAAAGGTTTCCCCAAATGAGATATCCCCCCCAAGGGAATCAGTGCCATTAGATTCTTCTTCTAGGGAGGCATAACCCAAAGGAAAAGGAATTTGGGCTGAATAAGCCAAAGATTCGTCCCCAGAAGAATTCTAATCATCTGACGAAAATTCCTCAGAAGTCCTCTTTTGTGGTGTAGGAGGAGGAACGCAGGGAGAAAGGATAGAGACAGACAGAGCTGAGGACTGTCTCAGAGCCATAAAGGCATTAAACAGGCCTTGGGAAAAAGCCTGCCAATCTGTTTGTTCCTGAGGAGCAGGAAAAACATGTCTTGTTTTAATTTACTTCTTTTTAGGGGCCTCCATTTCGTGGAAGGTGGACGGGCCTGACATCTGCCTACACTCTACAATGTTGATAGGAACATCCTCTCACACATGATTTGTGAAATACCATGCTGGCCTTCAGTCAAAACGAGTCATGGTTTACCCTAGATGCCCAACTCAGATGCCTGCGTTTCTCCCAAGGATGTGCGGGTAGGGTCCTTCATGTCCTCCATCCCGGTACATGTTAAAAGAGTGCCTACCAACTCAGGAATGGTCTCCAGGCAAACATCATCCTCAGGAGAGATGTCTGGAACAGATTCTTGGCCTTCTTAGCTTGCGGCTCACCTGAAGGGCCCAACATAACTTCCATATACAGCAGCTGCCTTAGGTCAGCTGGTGCCCTAGGCAAAAGGGCTTCACAGCACCCCCACACCACCCAGGTTCCCCCATCCTGGTCTACCTACACCAAATAAATACTGGAAAAGCCCCCCTGCTACAGCAGCACCCTAGGCGGACGCCTAGTTGTCCTATGCCTAAGGCCGGCTATCAAGCGCAATAAATTTTAGACACTGATTTTCCTAGTATAAATTTAGACAAGCTAACCGACTACGCAGGATCTTGGGGACAAAGGCCTTGCAAATAGAACAGGTAGTATGGTCGTGGTGAAGGGCTAATCAAAATAAACAAAAATTGTGAGAGTTCATATGTGGAATCTGCCTTCCACTCTGACACTTGCCCTTTCTAGCTGACCACAAAAATATACAGTAGCCAAAAAATAATAATTAAAAACCCCAATAGGGCACTCATCTGAACCAAGGTTCACAACTTGTCTGATAAGCAACGACCAGAGCAAACGACTGGACAGGCTGCAGAAAAATTCTGAGGTCTGGTACGTGCCGACGTCCGCTTTATACCCAATGACATTTTATGACCTACGTACAACATTCTGTTTCTGTGCGACATCGCACGTACCTCACAGTAACACTAGACTTCTGTATACTGGCCAGACATACAAGTCAGCCAGCTGCGGACTCCCTCATGTTATGAATACTGCAGCATATGAACAGAAGGACATCTGCATAATGATGCATCTCACTATCACTGGGTGAAGAAAGTTCTCACCCATAATGTGTCTACAATATACACATTTCCTACATGGCAGTGTGCCTTTTCTTTGCCCCAGGACAGTATTAGTAAGACTGACTTGTTCTTTATAACATAACAACTGTTGTTTTGAATTACGACATTTTCTAAAACTGAATAAAGGTCTCTGTGCTAAAATCTAACATAATTTGTCCAAACGGTCTAGAATATGTCAGTGTTTTAATATATCATCTTTAATTAAGTTGGTTTGTCCATTATAAGATTGTCATTTTGTAAATCACATCATCTGGCCTGCTTCTCCTCCTTCAGTTGTTCACCAAATGATCACTCAGTGCCCTCTCTATTACTTAGAACATATTTTTGGGAAGTTCCAACTTCATTAGCACTACAACCCCTACAAAAAACTAATTTCCTATGAATTCCAATTGATCACAAAGAAGCTCATCATTAGGGCTCAAGTTTACCAGTCTCCTCATTTGCTCTTCTGGTACACTTCTGAATAAAAACTGAGGGTGCATACTAGTTCTCTTCAAATAAGTAGCTCAGTTATTGTCTGCATCTCTTTTTTATGTGGGCAAGAACTGTAACTTTAAATTCTCATTTTTAGAAATTGTTTCATTAATAAGTTCAGATGGGAGAGATATTTTAAATAAAACAGACAATGGAATATAAATGAATAAGTAGGCTGAGAGCTGATTGCAGCCCTGAACTACATGCTTTAATGAATATAAAACGTACTATAAAGTCTAAACCAATAAGGAAGTTGTGCTGGTTTTACACACAAAAAAAAAGATTAGCCAACAACAGAATGTTTTTTAATGTCATATGTTATTTTATGTATATTTAATTGATTACGAATTTTAAATACTTGACAAAGCTGCATTGCGAAAGCTTGCGTTTTTTTTTTTTTTTTTGAAGCCTGTGTGTATATAATAAAAATCTTTGTGGTGATATGAGACGGTTACTGCCTTGGGGACACAATTTATTACATGCATCATACTTCAGCCACTACAGCTCTCCTCTTTTTTTTCTATTAGTTTCTTGGAGCTGCTCGTGAAACAGGAGAGAGAGAGACAGAGAGAGGGAGATGGCATTTTGTCGAAATCTTTATATTCACAACATGGAAGTCTTATGGTGCATTAGTAGCTGCTGAAACTCATGGTGACTGATGGGAATTTGTTATGGCTGGAGACTGCAGAACATGAAAAAAAAACATGAAATTAATGCTGATAATGTCCAAGGACATGGAGAGTACATTCATAACTCAGAATGCAAATTCAAGCAGTACAAGAAGCTACAATGGCAATGAAGTACCTTTGAAGCATATATTCAGTATGACACTGCACCAAGGGGTCTTGAAACACTGAAAGTGCCTACTTATGGGACTAAATGTCATAAGTTACTATGTAAGTGGGAAATGTTTAATTTGAAACCAAGCAAAGACTACATAAAATTGAACTTTTTTTTAGCTCTATAGAGGATCATCTTAGAAATGACATTAATCAATATCAAACAACACGACTTGTTTTGGAGGAGTGTCAAACAATATGAAGAGACAAGTCCAGTGACAGAGTTTGAACAAAAGGAAAGAGACTGGAAAGACAAAAGTTATGCACTTATAATGACAAATCCAGGTTGTTGTCTTTTCGTCTGTTTCAACAAGTGGGTTTGGCACCTTACACCAAAGCTACGGATCCAAGACTTCTAACTCCTCCTCTAGCCACAATTCTCCTCTCCTGCCTGAATTACCTCAGGTCAAGTTGTGTGTGTGTAGTATGTATGTATGTATGTGTGTGTGTGTGTGTATATATATATATATATATATATATATATATATATATATATATATATCTATATATATCTATATATATCTATATATATATCTATAGCTATATTATATATATATATATATATATATATATATAA